>NW_025234264.1:0-7243 GCF_018294505.1 Triticum aestivum | reverse complement strand
TACGTTGTGACGTTTGGTAGTACCCAAAGTGTTCCTCCGGTAAACGGGAGTTGCATAATCTCATAGTCATAGGAACATGTATAAGTCATGAAGAAAGCAATAGCAACATACTAAACGATCGGGTGCTAAGCTAATGGAATGGGTCATGTCAATCAGATCATTCTACTAATGATGTGACCTCGTTAATCAAATAACAACTCATTGTTCATGGTTAGGAAACATAACCATCTTTGATTAACGAGCTAGTCAAGTAGAGGCATACTAGTGACACTTTGTTTGTCTATGTATTCACACATGTATTATGTTTCCGGTTAATACAATTCTAGCATGAATAATAAACATTTATCATGAAATAAGGAAATAAATAATAACTTTATTATTGCCTCTAGGGCATATTTCCTTCAGTCTCCCACTTGCACTAGAGTCAATAATCTAGTTCACATCGCCATGTGATTTAACAGCAATAGTTCATATCACCATGTGATTAACACCCATAGTTCACATCGATATGTGATCAACACCCAAAGGGTTTTACTAGATTCAGTCATCTAGTTCACATTGTTATGTGATTAACACCCAAGGAGTACTAAGGTGCGATCATGTTTTGCTTGTGAGAGAATCTTAGTCAACGGGTCTGTCACATTCAGATCCGTAAGTATTTTGCAAATATTTATGTCAACAATGCTCTGCACGAAGCTACTCTAGCTAATTGCTCCCACTTTCAATATGTATCCAGGTTGAGACTTAGTGTCATCTGGATCAGTGTAAAAGTTTGCACTGATGTAACTTTTACAACAAACTCTTTTATCACCTCCATAATCGAGAAAGATCTCCTTAGTCCTTACTAAGGATATTCTTGACCAATGTCCAGTGATCTACTCCTAGATCACTATTGTACTCTCTTGCCAAATTCAGAGCAAGGTATACAATAGGTCTGGTACATAGCATAGCATACTTTATAGAACCTATGACTGAGGCACAGGGAATGACTTTTCATTCTCTTTCTATTTTCTGCTGTGGTCGGGATTTGAGTCTTTACTCAATTTCATACCTTTGCAACACAGGCAAGAACTCTTTCTTTGACTGTTCCATTTTGAACTATTTCAAAATCTTGCCAAGGTATGTACTCATTGAAAATCTTATCAAGCGTCTTGATCTATCTCAATAGATCTTGATGCTCAATATGTAAGTAGCTTTTACTGAGGTCTTTTCCTTTTAAAGAACTCCTTTAAAACACTCCTTTATGCTTTGCAGAAAAATTCTACATCATTTCTGATCAACAATATGTCACTCACATATACTAATCAGAAAGGCTGTAGTGCTCCCACTCACTTTATTGTAAATACAGGCTTCATCGTAAGTCCATATAAAACTATATGCTTTGATCACCTTATCAAAGCGTATATTCCAACTCCGAGATGCTTGTACCAGTCCATAGATGGATCACTGGAACTTGCACATTTTGTTAGCACCTTTAGGATTGACAAAACCTTCCGGTTGCATCATATACAACTCTTCTTCCAGAAATCCATTCAGGAATGCAGTTTTGACATCCATCTGCCAAATTTCATAATCATAAAATGCGGCAATTGCTAACATGATTTGGACGGACTTAAGCATCAATACGAGTGAGAAAATCTCATTGTATTCAACATCTTGAACTTTGTCAAAAACCTTTTTCGACAAGTCTAGCTTTGTAGATAGTAACACTACTATCAGTGTCCGTCTTCCTCTTGAAGATCCATTCATTTAAGATAGCTTGCTGATCATCGAGCAAGTCAATCTAAGTCCATACTTTGTTCTCATACATGGATCATATCTCAGATTTTATGGCCTCGAGCCATTTCGCAAGAATCTGGGCTCATCATCGCTTCCTCATAGTTCGTAGGTTCATCATGGTCTAGTAACATGACTTCCAGAACATGATTACTACACCACTTTGGTGCGGATCTTACTCTGGAAGACCTACGAGGTTCTGTAGTAACTTGATCTGAAGTTTTATGATCAATATCATTAGCTTCCTCACTAATTGGTGTATTTGTCACAGGAACTGATTTCTGTGATGAACTACTTTCCAATAAGGGCGTAGGTATAGTTACCTTATCAAGTTCTACTTTCCTCCCACTCACTTCTTTCGAGAGAAACTCCTTCTCTAGAAAGGATCTATTATCAGCAACAAATTTGCCTTCGGATCTGTGATAGAAGGTGTACCCAACAATTTCCTTTGGGTATTCTATGAAGACGCACTTCTCTGATTTGGGTTCGAGCTTATCAAGTTGAAAAACCTTTTTTTTCTTATAAGCATCACAACTCCAAACTTTAAGAAATGACAGCTTAGGTTTACTGCTAAACCATAGTTCATACGGTGTCATCTCAACGGATTTAGATGGTGCCCTTTTAATGTGAATGCAGCTGTCTCTAATGCATAACCCCAAATCAATATTGGTAAATCAGTAAGAGACATCATAGATTGCACCATATCCAATAAAGTGCGGTTACGACGTTCGGACACACCATAACGTTGTGGTGTTCCAGGTGGCGTGAGCTGTGAAACTATTCCACATTGTTTTAATTGAAGACCAAACTCGTAACTCAAATATTCATCTCTACGATCAGATCGCAGAAACTTTATTTTCTTGTTACAATGATTTTCAACTTCACTCTGAAATTCTTTGAACCTTTCAACTATTTCAGACTTATATTTCATCAAGTAGATATACCCATATCTGCTCAAATCATCTTGTGAAGGTCAGAAAATAATGATACTTGCTACGAGCCTTCATACTCATTGGTCTGCATACATCAGTATGTATTATTTCCAACAAGTCAGTAACTCGTTCCATTGTTCCGAAGAACGGAGTTTTAGTCATCTTGCCCAAAAGGCACGGTTCGCAAGCATCAAATGATTCATAACCAAGTGATTCCGAAAATCCATCTTTATGGAGTTTCTTCATGCGCTTTACACCGATATGACCCAAACGGCAGTGCCACAAATAAGTTGCACTATCATTATTAACTTTGCATCTTTTGGCATCAATATTATGAATATGTGTATCACTATGATCGAGATCCAATGAACCATTTTCATTGGGTGTGTAACCATATAAGGTTTTATTCATGTAAACAGAACAACAGTTTATTCTCTTACTTAAATGAATAACCGTATTGCAATAAACACGATCAAATCATATTCATGCTCAACGCAAACACCAAATAACATTTATTTAGGTTCAACACTAATCCCGAAAGAATAGGGAGTGTGCAATGATGATCATTTCAATCTTGAAACTACTTTCAACACACATCATCACTTCACCCTTAACTAGTTTCTGTTTATTCTGCAACTCCCGTTTCGAGTTACTACTCTTAGCAACTGAACCAGTACCAAATACCGAGGGGTTGCTATAAACACTAGTAAAGCACACATCAAACACCTGTATATCAAATATACCCTTTTTCACTTTGCCATCCTTCTTATCCACCAAATATTTAGGGTAGTTCCGCTTCCAGTGACCATTTCCTTTGCAGTGTAAGCACTCAGTTTCAGGCTTTGGTTCAGCTTTGGGCTTCTTCGTGGGAGTGACAACTTGCTTGTCAATCTACTTGAAGTTCCCCTTTCTTTCCCTTTGCCTTTTTCTTGAAACTAGTGATCTTGTCAACCATCAACACTTGATGCTCTTTCTTGATTTCTACCTTCGTTGATTTCAACATCACGAAGAGCTCGGGAATCATTTTCATCATCCCTTGCATACTATAGTTCATCACGAAGTTCTACTAACTTGGTGATGGTGACTAGAGAATTCTGTCAATCATTATCTTATCTGGAAGATTAACTCCCACTTGATTCAAGCGATTGAAGTACTCAGACAATCTGAGCACATGCTCACTAGTTGAGCGATTCTCCTCCATCTTTTAGCTATAGAACTTGTTGGATACTTCATATCTCTCAACTCGGCTATTTGCTTGAAATATTAACTTCAATTCCTGGAACATCTCATATGGTCCATGACGTTCAAAACGTCTTTGAAGTCCTGATTCTAAGCCGTTAAGCATGGTGCACTTAAATTATCAAGTAGTCATCATATTGAGCTAGCCAAACGTTCATAACGTCTGCATTTGCTCCTGCAATAGGTCCGTCATCTAGCGGTGCATTAAGGACATAATTCTTCTGTGCAGCAATGAGGATTTAACCTCAGATCACGGATCAAATCCGCAACATTGCTACTAACATTTTTCAACACAATTTTCTCTAGGAACATATCAAAATAAACACAGGGAAGCAACAACGCGAGCTATTGATCTACAACATGATTTGCAAAATACTACCAGGACTAAGTTCATGATAAATTTAAGTTCAATTTAATCATATTACTTAAGAACTCCCACTTAGATAGACATCCCTCTAATCCTCTAAGTGATCACGTGATCCAAATCAACTAAACCATGTCCGATCATCACGTGAGATGGAGTAGTTTCATCGGTGAACATCATTATGTTGATCATATCTACTATATGATTCACGCTCGACCTTTCGGTCTCCGTGTTCCGAGGCCATATCTGCATATGCTAGGCTCGTCAAGTTTAACCTGAGTATTCTGCGTGTGCAAAACTGGCTTGTACCCGTTGTAGATGGACGTAGAGCTTATCACACCCGATCATCACGTGGTGTCTGGGCACGACGAACTTTGGCAACGGTGCATACTCAGGGAGAACACTTCTTGATAATTTAGTGAGAGATCATCTTATAATGCTACCGTCAATCAAAGCAAGATAAGATGCATAAAAGGATAAACATCACATGCAATCAATATCAGTGATATGATATGGCCATCATCATCTTGTGCTTGTGATCTCCATCTCCGAAGCACCGTCATGATCACCATCGTCACCGGCGCGACACCTTGATCTCCATCGTAGCATCGTTGTCGTCTCGCCAATCTTATGCTTCCACGACTATCACTACCGTTTAGTAATAAAGTAAAGCATTACATCGCGATTGCATTGCATACAATAAAGCGACAACCATATGCCTCCAGCCAGTTGCCGATAACTCGGTTACAAAACATGATCATCTCATACAATAAAATTTAGCATCATGCCTTGACCATATCACATCACAACATGCCCTGCAAAAACAAGTTAGACGTCCTCTACTTTGTTGTTGCATGTTTTACGTGGCTGCTACGGGCTTAAGTAAGAACCAATCTCACCTACGCATCAAAACCACAACGATAGTTTGTCAAATAGACTCCGTTTTAACCTTCGCAAGGACCGGGCGTAGCCATACTCGGTTCAACTAAAGTTGGAGAGACAGTCGCCCGCAAGCCATCTATGTGCAAAGCACGTCGAGGCAACCGGTCTCGCGTAAGCGTACGCGTAAGGTTGGTCCGGGTCGTCTCGTCCAACAATACCGCCGAACCAAAATATGACATGCTGGTAGGCAGTATGACTTGTATCGTCCACAACTCACTTGTGTTCTACTCGTGCATATAACATCAACATCAATAACCAGGCTCGGATGCCACTGTTGGGTTTCGTAGTAATTTCAAAAATTTCCTACGCACACGCAAGATCATGTGATGCATAGCAACGAGGGGAGAGTGTTGTCTACGTACCCAACGCAGACCGACTGCGGAAGCGATGACACGACGTAGAGGAAGTAGTCGTACGTCTTCACGATCCAACCGATCAAGCACCGAAACTACGACACCTCCGAGTTCGAGCACACGTTCAGCTCGATGACGATCCCCGGACTCCGATCCAGCAAAGTGTCGAGGAAGAGTTTCGTCAGCACGACGGCGTGGTGACGATCTTGATGAACTACAGCAGCAGGGCTTCGCCTAAACTCCGCTACAGTATTATCGAGGAATATGGTGGCAGGGGGCACCGCACACGGCTAAGGAATCGATCACGTGGATCAACTTGTGTCAACTTGTGTGTTTAGAGGTGCCCCTGCCTCCGTATATAAAGGAGCCAAGGGGGGAGGAGGCGCCGGCCAGGAGGAGGTGGCGCAGGAGGAGTCCTACTCCTACCGGGAGTAGGACTCCCCCCCAATCCTATTCCAACTAGGATTCCCAAGGGGGAAAGAGGGAGAGGGGTGGCCGGTCACCTCTCCTAGTCCTACTAGGACTAGGGGAAGGGGGGAGGCGCGCAGCCCCCTTGGGCTGCCCCTTTCTCCTTTCCACTAAGGCCCATGATGGCCCATATGGCTCCCGGGGGGTTCCGGTAACCTCCCGGTAACCCGGTAAAATCCCGATTTCACCCGGAACACTTCCGATGTCCAAACATAGACTTCCAATATATCAATCTTTATGTCTCGACCATTTCGAGACTCCTCGTCATGTCCGTGATCACATCCGGGACTCCGAACAACCTTCGGTACATCAAAATGCATAAACTCATAATATAACTGTCATCGTAACCTTAAGCGTGCGGACCCTACGGGTTCGAGAACAATGTAGACATGACCGAGACACGTCTCCGGTCAATAACCAATAGCGGGACCTGGATGCCCACATTGGCTCCTACATATTCTACGAAGATCTTTATCGGTCAGACCGCATAACAACATACGTTGTTCCCTTTGTCATCGGTATGTTACTTGCCCGAGATTCGATCGTCGGTATCCTATACCTAGTTCAATCTCGTTACCGGCAAGTCTCTTTACTCGTTCCGTAATACATCATCTCACAACTAACATATTAGTTGTAATGCTTGCAAGGCTTATGTGATGTGTATTACCGAGAGGGCCCAGAGATATCTCTCCGACAATCGGAGTGACAAATCCTAATCTCGAAATACGCCAACCCAACATCGACCATTGGAGACACCTGTAGTACTCCTTTATAATCACCCAGTTACGTTGTGACGTTTGGTAGTACCCAAAGTGTTCCTCCGGTAAACGGGAGTTGCATAATCTCATAGTCATAGGAACATGTATAAGTCATGAAGAAAGCAATAGCAACATACTAAACGATCGGGTGCTAAGCTAATGGAATGGGTCATGTCAATCAGATCATTCTACTAATGATGTGACCTCGTTAATCAAATAACAACTCATTGTTCATGGTTAGGAAACATAACCATCTTTGATTAACGAGCTAGTCAAGTAGAGGCATACTAGTGACACTTTGTTTGTCTATGTATTCACACATGTATTATGTTTCCGGTTAATACAATTCTAGCATGAATAATAAACATTTATCATGAAATAAGGAAATAAATAATAACTTTATTATTGCCT
>NW_025234263.1:0-7243 GCF_018294505.1 Triticum aestivum | reverse complement strand
GCGAGTCCACGGAGGGCTCCACCCACGAAGGGTCCACGAAGAAGCAACCTTGTCTATCCCACCATGGCCGTCGCCCACGAAGGACTTGCCTCACTAGGGTAGATCTTCACGAAGTAGGCGATCTCCTTGCCCTTACAAACTCCTTGGTTCAACTCCACAATCTTGATGGAGGCTCCCAAGTGACACCTAGCCAATATAGGAGACACCACTCTCCAAGAAGTAACAAATGGTGTGTTGATGATGAACTCCTTGCTCTTGTGCTTCAAATGATAGTCTCCCCAACACTCAACTCTCTCTCATAGGATTGGATTTGGTAGAAAGAAGATTTGAGTGGAAAGCAACTTGGGGAAGGCTAGAGATCAAGATTTATGTGGTTGGAATGGAATATCTTGAACTCAGCACAAGTGTAGGTGGTTCTCTCTCAGAAAATATGTATTGGAAGTGTAGGCATGTTCTGATGGCTCTCTCCACGAATGAAGAGTGGCTGGAGGGGTATATATAGTCTCCACACAAAATCTAACCGTTACACACAAATCACCAATCTCGGTGGGACCGATTCAGAGAACTCGGTCGGACCGATTTGGTTCATAATGTGACCGTTACGCATTTCGGTGGGACCGACTTGATCAACTCGGTGGGACCGATGTGCTAGGGTTAGGGTAAATCCAAAACTCGGTTTGACCGATTACTCAAACTCGGTGGGACCGATTTGGGTAATAAGTGAAACAAAATGTTGGCCAAGCAAACTCGGTGGGGCCAGTTGCAAATCTCGGTGGGACCGAAACTACTGCAATAGACAACACAGAGTTTGCAAGCCCATCTCGGTGAGACCGAGATCCCATCGGTGAGACCGAACTGATTAGGGTTTCTGGCAGTGGCTATGTCAACTGAACTCGGTGGCTCCGGATGGAAAGAATCGGTGGGGCCGAGTTGGACTTTTTGGATTAGGACATATGTGGAAGTGAGAAAATGGTTGAGGGCTTTGGAGCATATCACTAAGCACTTTGAGCAAGCAAGCCATTAAGCAACACCTCATCCCTTCTTAATAGTATTGGCTTTTCCTATAGACTCAATGAGATCTTGGATCACTAAAATAGAAAATGTAGAGTCCGGAGCTTTGAGCTTGAGCCAATCCTTTGTCCTTAGCATCTTGAAGGGGTTCCACATCCTCTTGTCCATGCCACTCCATTTTTTAACTTATCTGAAACATACTAGGTAGAAGCATTAGTCCAACAAGAGATATGTTGACATTAATTACCAAAATCACCCAGGGAGCACTTGTGCTTTCAATCTCCCCCTTTTTGGTAATTGATGACAACATACATCAAAGCTTTAGATAAGGATATAGAGAGCAATAAGCAAAGCTTTGGAAAGACATGTAACATGCATAGGCTCCCCTACACGTATGCAATCATATAAATATGAAACATAGGAGCATGTGAATGCATAAGCATGACAGAGTAATCCATGTGTTACATGTATCTTGGCTATATGCATCAGAGCAAATGATGTGAATATAGGAAATGTACCTTCATGCCCATGAGTCCTTCTTGCAAACAGTATGTACATCAGCAAGAAATCCTCATACACATGACTGTGATGCATATACTTACCTTGTGGTCTTGAGTTGGCTTAGGAAGTAATGAACCTGAGTAAACAAGGTTAGACAACACAGATACACCTACTAGCCAGAGCAAACAAAAGAAACCACAAGAGAACCAAGACTCGGATGACATGTAGAGAGTGAGTACTAAGTACCCCATTGGGTATAGACATGTCCCCAAAGGTAAAGATATGCAATAAAATCAGAGATTTCCTTCCCTTAGATGTCTTGCTCCCCTTGAATCTTTCATTGGGATATTGGGAGAAGATAGGGAACAGAAAATCAGAGCAAAAGAAAAGACAACAGAGCTTGAGCTTAATGCAAGCAATCAAATATGATCAAATATGAACATGTCTTTCCCCTCTTAAAGACATGTAACTTCTCCCCTCTTGAACACCAAGCATCTGGGGTTTCTTACACACTCCCCCTGAGTATCCTCTCCCCCTATAGAAATGATTAAGCATAGTGCTTTGATGTGATCTCTCTCCCCCCTTTGACATCAATTTCCAAGAAGGGCTCTTCTGGATTTTTGTGTTATTGCAGAAGGGTT
Organism: Triticum aestivum; assembly: GCF_018294505.1. Classification (NCBI taxonomy): domain Eukaryota; kingdom Viridiplantae; phylum Streptophyta; class Magnoliopsida; order Poales; family Poaceae; genus Triticum; species Triticum aestivum. Next base: position 5,090 of record NW_025234263.1, on the reverse strand, counting down.
TGGTCCTTGAGTCACAAAGCAAGTTGAATGTGATGCTGGTAGAGGACAAGAATCATTGAGTGGAGCTGGAGCAAAAGGACTGCAGGAATAAGTGGCAAGTTGTCTTTCCTGTAGTGAAATTGGTAGCACCGAGTTGTGTGCTTCGGTGGCACCGAGAGAATTCGGTTGGGCCGAAGAAAACGGACCGGTGTGACCGAGTTCATCACAGTAAAACACTTGTCACCTTAGCTCACTAGGCACTTTAAGATCTCACAAGGATTTGCAAGGAATTAGCTAAAAGATTTCCAATGAATTGGATGCAGAAAATGCAGAACAAAAAGAAAAATAAAAAGATCTAGATGAAGGTTTTTTTGAAAGGGGAAACACATATGCATGAGACAAATGCAAGAGGAAACATGAGAGAACTTCATCTAGAATTGGGCGGTGACAACGTCACCTATGTTATAGTATATTGACTTAGGAGTCAAGTGAGATCACTTGATCTTTGATCATACTCATCGTTTAAGCTCAAAATGGGGTCACCATTTTTCGTTTAAGCTTCTTGATGTATTCACATCTTGTTGAGTTCCTTTATCCCATGACTTGGAGTAAAGCTTCTCTAAGATGGAATAGCATACCTTGGGTGGTGGAGGTGTCGATCTTGATCATGTAGTCGAACTTGTGTGGGTTGCTCAAGGTTGATGTAGCTCATCAAGAGTTGGGAGCATCACTTGGAGTTTGAGTTCATCTTCCTACATGGGTTAGCTTTGCAAGGAAGAGCACTTGTGTATCCAAAATGACAATCATACAATTTAACATAGAATGAGTCAAAGGATATATTTGAGGGGTTTTGTGCTTCCTTGACTTCAACCACCATTGTATAGAGACTTGATGATGTAGAGATTGCTCAAGATGTGAGTGAGTTGCAATCTCATGGATTTAGTTTCATCCAAGTACCTACAAGGGTTAGATAGCATACAAGGGTGCAAAATTATCCAAGACATATAGATAGCATCATGAAAGAAATATCAAGGATTAGTCAAAGACTCATGCCTTGCATGTATCCAAATGGAGTTCCTACTCCAAGTTTGAAGCATCAATGATGTTCAATTCACCTCTCAAACGACAAAAGACTTTCTCATCAAGCGGTTTGGTAAATATATCCGCTAATTGCTTATCGGTGCGAAAATGCTTAAGATTAATGTCCCCTTTGGCAACATGATGGTCTCGAATGAAATGATGACGAACTTCAATATGTTTAGTTCGAGAATGTTGCACGGGATTGTGAGCAATCTTAATAGCACTTTCATTGTCACACAGCAATGGAACATGTTTCACATATATCCCATAATCTTTAAGAGTTTGGGTCATCCAAAGTAATTGAGCACAACATGAACCAGCGGCAATGTATTCCGCTTCGCCGGTGGATAAGGATACCGAGTTTTGTTTCTTGGAGGACCAAGACACAAGAGATCTACCAAGAAATTGACAAGTACCCGAAGTGGACTTTATATCAACCTTGTCTCCGGCATAGTCCGAATCGGAGTAACCAACAAGATCGAAAGAAGGCCTCTTAGGATACCAAATGCCAAAATTTGGTGTGTGTATTAAGTATCTCACTATCCTTTTCACAGCCTTAAGATGACATTCTTTAGGTGCCGCTTGATATCGTGCACACATGCACACACTTAGCATAATATCGGGACGAGAGGCACATAGATATAACAATGAACAAATCATAGAGCGGTAAACTTTTTGATCAACCGGTTCACCATCTTTGGTCAAATCAAGATGTCCACTAGTAGGCATGGGTGTAGTCATACCTTTGCATTCTTGCATATTGAACTTCTTGAATAAGTCCTTGGTGTACTTTGTTTGAGAGACAAAGGTACCTTCCTTAGTTTGCTTGATTTGCAAACCGAGAAAGAATTTGAGTTCACTCATCATAGACATCTCAAACTTCTCCGACATTAGCTTTCCAAACTTCTCACTAAAATGAGGGTTAGTCGAACCAAATATAATATCATCAACATAAATTTGGCACACAAATATCTCTCCATTGACCCTTTTAGTAAAAAGGGTAGAATCAATTTTACCAATTTCAAAGCCTTTTTCAATAAGGAACTTGGTCAAGCATTTATACCACGCTCTAGGAGCTTGTTTAAGACCATAAAGGGCTTTGTGAAGTTTGTAGACATGATTAGGTTTCTTAGGATTGACAAAGCCGGGAGGTTGCTTAACATAAACTTCCTCCTCAATTTCACCATTTAGAAAAGCACTTTTAATGTCCATTTGGTACAAGGTGATATCATGGTGATTAGCATAAGCAAGTAAGATGCGAATGGACTCAAGTCTAGCAACGGGAGCATATATCTCACCATAGTCCATACCTTCGACTTGAGTGTAGCCTTGGGCTACTAGGCGTGCTTTTTTGCGGACGACTTAACCATCTTCATCTTGCTTGTTGCGAAACACCCATTTGGTACCAATGATGTTGTGGTTGTTGTCGGGCTTCTCGACCAATGTCCATACTTGATTTCTCTCAAAGTTGTGTAGCTCTTCATGCATAGCGTTTATCCAATCCGGATCTTCCAATGCTTCTTCAACCTTCATAGGTTCAATGCTAGAGATGAATGGGTAATGTTCACAAAAGTTAGCTAAACGAGTTTTAGAGCGAGTGATTCTCCCGGTTTGGATATCATTATAGATTTGCTCGACGGGATGATCTTTGGCGATTCTTGCTCGAACTCGTGGGAGCTATGGCTTGGCTCGGGGTGGAGCATCTTCTTCATCTTGTTCTTCTTCTTGGCCTTCTTCATTGTTGACGTTGTCATTCTCTTATCGTGGTGGAGAAGGAGGTTGTTGATGTTCATCTTGGTGTGCTTCCTCGTTTTCTTCGTCTTGGTGTGTCCCACTTGTGGATGCTTCCATATCAATTCTTGGTTCACTTTCTCGTGAGGTCGAAGCTTCCACTTGGACGGATGAGGTACTCTCCTTCACCTCCGTTAGACGAATCTTGCCAATAGACAAGTCTTGGATTGCTTCCGAAGGGTATTTGTCTCCTACATCAATTGGCAATTGCTCTACTTGCGAGCCGTTAGATTCATCAAACTTCACATCTACTGTCTCTTCAACCTTTCAGGTGAAATTGTTGTAGACACGGTAAGTGTGAGAGTTTGAGCCATAACCAAGTAGGAAACCTTCATGAGATTTAGGAGCAAATTTAGAACGACGATGCTTATCAAGAATGTAGCATTTTGAGCCAAATACTCGAAAGTATCCAACTTGGGGTTTGTTACCGGTGAGAAGATCGTATGCCGTCTTGCCGAGTAGCTCGTGAAGATACAAGCGATTTGTTGCATGACAGGCTGTCTCAACCGCTTCCGCCCAAAAGTGTTTTGGAGTCTTCTACTCATCAAGCATCGTTCTTGCCATCTCAATAAGAGTCCGGTTCTTCCTCTCAACGACTCCATTTTGTTGAGGTGTGTACGTAGCCGAGAACTCATGTGAAATCCCCTCTTCGTCAAGAAAGGTATCTACATTTGCGTTCTTGAACTCCGTTCCGTTGTCGCTCCGAACCTTCTTGATCTTCATGTCAAATTGATTTTGGGCCTTCCTAGCGAAGTTTTTGAAGATCTTTTGGACCTGCGATTTGTCATCAAGAAAGAACACCCACGTAAATCTTGAGAAATCATCAACTATGACTAGTCCAAACGAGTTACCACCGAGACTCTTGTAGGCATTTGGACCAATGAGATCCATGTGAAGTATCTCGAGTGGTCTTCTCGTGGTCATGATGTTCTTCGCGTGATGACTTCCTCCAACCTGTTTCCCTGCCTGACAAGCACTACAAAGTCTATCCTTGTCAAATATGGCATCTTTTACTCCAAGGATATGATCAGCTTTAATAAGCTTATCAAGATTTGGCATACCCACATGACCTAGCCTTCTATGCCATAGCCAACCCTTAGAAGATTTAGAAATTAAGCAAGTTCTAGGTTGAGCCTTTTTAGTGAAATCAACAATGTAAAGATCATCTCTACGTATACCGGTAAAGACCATTTTACGATTGTCTCTACGAAACACTTGGCAATCTACTTCAGTGAATAGGACATTGAAACCGAAATCAGCAAGTCTAGAAACGGAAAGTAAATTGTACCCAAGAGATTCAACGAGCATGACATTTTGTATGGAACTATCATGTGAGATGGCCACCTTACCGAGGCCAACCACCTTACCCTTTGAGTTATCACCAAAAGTGACATATTTTCGAGGGCCGTCGTTTTCAGCAAGCTCACAGAACATATCTTTATCTCCGGTCATATGATCAGTACATCCACAATCAAGGACCCATTCCTTTCCTCCAGCCATGTAGCCGCGAAGATTTGCCATAAGACCAAAGTGTCTCATCTCATCATCAAGATCATAGTCACTATCATCATCCTCATCATAGTATCCATGTTCAACATCATCTTGTGATTGATCAATTCCTAGAGAGGGTAATTCATTAGATAAATGATCATTGCTATGGTTATCTTTATGAATTCTAATAGCTTCGGAGATGATATTGCTAATGATTCCAACATCTCCTTTGGCACGCATGAGATTGGTAAGCTCAAATAGACAATTACGAAAGCTAGGATCACTAGAATTCATCTTACTCAAGGCAATAGACTTATGGAGAATTTCATCTAAGTTTTTCAAGGAATAATTTGGAAATCGTTCCTCAAGAAATCTCCACATAGTATAGGCACAATAAAGAGTAGGCAAACTAGCAATCAAATTTTTGGGCTATCCTCTAATGATAAGATTGATAGTTCTAAGATTGCGAATCATGTCAAGATCCTCTTCAGGTGTAGGATGCAAAGGATCGATATGAGGTGCACAAGGACTAGTAATGTACTTGTTCAAATGATATTCATTGAAAATCTCAAGCATTTCATTTTTCCACTCATGAAAATATTCTCCATCAAGAATAGGCACTCTACGTCTAAGACTCCCCAAAGTAGACACATCCATCTTCCTCCAAAGGTGTTTAAACCAAGGCAATGGAGACCTAAGCTCTGATACTAATTGAAAGGATCGAGAAGAGGTGTCTAGAGGGGGGGGGG
>NW_025234262.1:0-7243 GCF_018294505.1 Triticum aestivum | reverse complement strand
AAATGTGCCTGTACGGATCTTGATGCCAAAATGGATGGCTAAGATAAGGGGTACCGTGTAGCTCCAGCTACACAAAACCACACTCAGGAAGCACCTCACGACTTGATGGAATTCTTGGCCACCTCCTTGCTGTCGGGCTGGCTAATCTTCAGTGCCAGGCTCGGAGAAAAAACATCATGACGCACATCTCCTTTCCTCTTCTTGATGTCATTACTTGCTTTGGAGTGAGAGTATGTGAGGCTGATTGCCTTGTTGGACGATCCGGAACACCTAGACGCTACGACTGAGTTGGGATTTTCATATGGACTGTCATCATTCTGACCCGGAGGAGATGGCATGAGCTTCAGATTTAGGAGCCGTCTGCACAAGCATACAATAAAGTACAGGGTCAATACTGATAAAAATCGTGACTTACATAAATGCATAAATAGGATTTTGTTGGCAATGCACTGTCCGATAAACAGTCACTAAAATGGTGGAATGCATCGGTGCTAGAAGCTGCTGAGTACATCGGAGTATGCAATGAAGAAGATAATGATAACGGCAGACATAAGTATTGTCCTATGCCGGCATAATGCATCTCACATAATTTCACTGCTGACTATATGTAACTTACAATTACAGAGTATATCAATGCTACATCAAACAATGCAACTACAGTGTGTAATTAAGAGTATCTGAATGATTTGTAGAACAATAGCAGCGAGAAATACTATTAGGTACACGGTAGTTTGATTAAGGGCTAACAAACGATCATTGAGCATAGAAGAGTAAATGGCATGCGAGCCTAATCCATCCACACGAATCGAAATAGAGCCTCCATGGAGCACGCTACAATACGACTAAAATAGATAACCACATCCAGATCTACTCATGATGAACTGAAATCACAGAGAAGTGATTCATATCTATACCCAAGACAGCCGGTGCGGTCGGGGACGACGGATATGTGGAGCACGATGAGATGGTTGCATCAGGAGATTGGTAACACAATAGCTGCATTTCAGTCGACTGAGTTTTCGCAGTTGGGTTAGTCGATTTTGGTCGAAGGGAGAAATAGCCGGAGGTGAGGAAGAAGGTCGCCGGAGGGGAGGAAGAAGCTCGTTGGGCAGGCTACCGCGGTGTCTATCTTAGGGTTCAGGGTGGGGCGGTGGCGGACGGCGGCGGTGGGGGGCGGTGATGTGAGGATTCGCCGGAGAAAAAACTCGGTGCGACGGGGCCTGCGAGAGCGATAACACACATCAACGCACCTCAGTTCGCCTGACTACATGAATAACGGCGATCCAAATAACATGCAAGAATAAAATTGACGAGCTGGTCAGTAAGAAGTGACAAGTTCTTTGGTAAACAGAAATAACGACAAGAACTTGATGGGCCCATCCAACTCGGTGTAACTCTCCAAACGCCGATCCAAACCACAGAAAGAAGCGGAAAAACCAAAGGTGCGAGTATGTTCTGCGCCTCCTTCGTCCGCTCTCGTCGCTCTATCTCCCGCACGAGAAAAAACGCTGTCGTTCCACCTCCCGCTCCCACAGACCCGCACAATGAAAAAGAACACCCGCCGCACGCTTCCCCTCCTTCCGACCTATCCTTACATCCAGATCGCGACCCCTTTCCTATCCTTCCCTCACGGCCTCACCTCACGGCGGCCGATAGACTGCCGCCGCCGGCCTCCCACTCGCTCGCCGCCGCCGCCGCCACCACCGGCAAGTCCCAGCCATGGCGCAGCCGTTGCAGTCTATTCATCTTGCCTGAAGGTGATTCTGTGGTTAGATCCTGCATGATACCTCATCACTACAGCACCTCGGCGGCGGTGTACCAGGAGTCCATGCCCTGGTGGCGGCTTCAATGGAGGACGCATGGCCCTCTTGACAGGCCATCAGATTAATCTAGAAGGAGCACACTTGGTAGCTGCTCCCAACCAAGAGAATCATCTGGCGGGGACGGCATGTTGATCCAGGTTTGAGGATTCATCTTTTTCTTATGTAATGTCTGAGGGATGTAAAAGGTACACCTGAACAACTCTTTAACGTAAGCATTTATTTTGTTCTGAAGTGAACCCGCTGGATGAATGCATGCGTGTGGCCGTGGGTAGAGAAAGTACACATATCTACATCCCGTTAACCAACAAGATAAGTATTTTCCTTCTCTGCATGTTTTTTCTTTGTCCCCTTTCCTGTACTGTAGTAGCTTTTGCTCAATTGCATTGAGAGAATTCATGCTGCCATGGCGTCTGGAGGACAGCACAACAAGCACGAACAGCTAGCAAATTTCTGTAATCACACGAATCGAGAGTTGCACCCGTTAGGCTTGAATGGCAGATAGTATGCCAGTCCTACCCCGAGGGATCGCCGAGCTGATGGCTCGCACTTTCCGTAGTCGTCCTACTTGAACCGCGCAAGCACCACCAAGGTATAGGGTTTTTTAGTTCGTCCTATGGTTCAAGTCCAACTTTGACGTAATCCTACTAATTACGAAAGTCTACCACGCAGAAGAAATGCATGGCTTTCAGATTATCAACACGTTATCCTTTACCACCACAACATGACACACCAGCTTGTGATCCTCTTAGCTTTTGCCTTGGGCTCATAGGAGAATCTCGTCGCTTCAAGCATTCACATTTGTACTAGATTGTCATTTTTTGACAGGCAATGACAGTAGTGCTGCCTTTTCATATTAGAAGAGGATAAAACAGGGTCAGAGATCCCAGTGTCTCGTACCGGATTCAGTACTCCCGAGAACTCAAAAGAGAGTAACGAAGATAACACTATTTTTTGATAGGCAATGGCAGTAGCGCTGCCTTTTCATATTAGAAGAGGATAAAACAGGGTCAGAGATCCCAGTGTCTCTTACAGGATTCAGCACCATATTAATCTATGCATTTTCCACCCCGTTTACATCTAATGTTTATTTAATTTGGAGCTACGGTTATTTAATATTTAGTTATGAAATGAGCGGCGCAGGCTGCTGCTCCCGCTCCTCGAGAGGGTAGTAGCGTCGACATCGTTGCTATCGGTGTCGCTGAGGATCTGAACGGGGGCGAGGAGGGGGGCATTGTGCTGCAAATCTCCATGGTGCTGGGCTCTGAGGATTTTTTTTAGAGAAAAGGCCAAAGCCCGACTTTATAGATAAAGCCTCAAGGCAGCCTCACGGATACCGCAAGTTCATAGGAGCACACACACACAAAGAAAAGGAAGAGAGTAGCCAAAGCAGGAAAGATACAGGCAACTGCCATACACGGCGCGCAGGCCGGGGAGGGAGAAACACCTATCTCCGCAAGCGACAGCACCAGATTTAGACGACAGGGTTCCTCCCAGAGATCTGAGAAGCCGAAGCCCGAATTTTGTCGATGAGCAGGTCCAGGGCATCCCGATCAGTCTCCTTAGTCAATGATCTCCACTGCTGCAAGAATATACATGATTTGAAAAGAACATCAGCATGCTTAGATGGGAAGGTAAGTTCAATAGTAAATTTGTTTCTAATGGTCCAGAGAGCCCAACATAAACCTCCCAGGCCAACCCAAAATACCCTCTTGATGACCCCGACCAAAGCTTTGGCAAGGGTTCGAATCTCAGCGAAAGAGGAGGGATTCCAGGGAACCCGAAGCCAAGATCTGACGCAGCACCAAACTAATTTGGCCAGAACGCAATTGAAAAAGATGTGATCAGAGTTCTCCAAGGCCCCACATAAATTACAGAATTCTGAGCCCGACCCATTGCGTTTTTTGATCTGATGAGCAGTCGGGAGGCGACCACGGAAGGCTTGCCAGAGAAAATCTTAATCTTAGGAGGAACCTTGAATTTCCAAACGCAAGAGAATCGAGCCGAAGGAGTACCACCAATAAGTCTAGAATACAGCGACTTAACCGAAAATCTACCAGAGGCCGAAAGAGGCCAAATCACCGAGTCGGCCGACTCCGAGAGCACAGGGAAGAGGGCAGAGAGACTTTGCCAATCTTCCAACTCTTCAGGAGACAGGGCCCGACGAAAAGCCAAATCCCAATTATTAGCAGCCACCTTCGCGATGGAGATCTGCGGATTAGGACAGTAAGAAAACAAAACCGGAAAGCGCACGGCTTGGAGGGCATCCCCAGACCACCAATCCAACCAAAACCGACCAGCCAACCCATTACCAACAATAAACTTAACATGCTCCAGAAAAATCGGTCTAACTTTGACAAGGGCTTTCCAAAACTGAGAGCCACGCCGCGCGGAAGCAAACAACGGGTTGGAGTGAGGGAAATATTTGGCCTTAAGAATCGAAAACCACAACGACTCGGCCCGAACAGTCATAATTTTCCACCACCAGTTGATAAGCAAACAAATGTTCATCACCCGAGTATTAATAATGCCTAACCCCCCAAGGTTCTTAGGTTTACACATAAGTTGCCACTTGACCAGCCTATACTTCCTTTTGTTATCAGCGGAATTCCAGTAGAAGGCACCCCTATGTTTGTCGAAGCCAGCATGCGCGCCATTGGTGAGAAGATAAAAGCCCATAAGAAACATAGGGAGAGAGGATAAGCAGGAGTTGATTAGAGCCACTTTGCCGGCATTGGTATTATATCTACCCCTCCAAGGGAGCACCTTGTTCCCCACTTTAGCAACCGCCGGAGCGAAATCATTTGCATGAAGCATTCCAGGAGAGATAGGGAGGCCTAAATACTAGAAGGGGAAGGAGCCTAATGAGCAGTTAAGGAGCCTGGCAACCCGCAAGGCTTCCACCCCATCAACACCCGTCACCAAAACCTCACTCTTGGCGAAATTAATCTTAAGCCCCGAAACGGCTTCGAAACACAACATGATGAATTTCAGATTGGCAATACAGGCGTCATCCAGCTCCACCAAGATGATTGTATCGTCCGCATATTGCAGATGGGAGACACCTTCCGGAAGTAAATGGGAGGCCACAGGAGCGATGTGCCCACAGCGGGCCGCCCTGGAGAGCATGCAAGAGAAGGCGTCGGCCACAAAGTTAAAAAGAGCAGGGGAGGCAGGATCCCCTTGGCGAAGGCCCCTGCCATTCGAGAAGAAATTGCTAACAAAGCCGTTAACAGCAACGGCAGTATGGCCACCCGAGAGCAACTGCATGATACGATGAACATAAGCACCGTCGAAGCCTTTAGCAAGGAGGACCTGCTTGAGGAAGGGCCAGCTAACCGAGTCATACGCTTTTTCAAAGTCTAACTTAAGAATAATCGCTTTAGCTCTTCGCACATGAAGATCATGAACAATCTCATGAAGGGAAAGAATACCGTCAAGAATGAAACGCCCTTTGATGAAAGCAGATTGAAAGGGGCTAATAACTCTATGAGCTACCGGAGACAAACGATTCGCAAAGCCTTTAGCCGGGAATTTGGCAAAGTTGTTAATCAAAGCAATAGGCCGAAATTGGGAGATAACATCAGCACCCTTGACCTTAGGAATCATGGATATCACAACGTAATTCAGGCGAGAGATATCGACAGTACCAAGGCAGAAACCCTGGATAACGTTACACACCAACTGTTTCAACTGGGGCCAGAATTTCCGAAAGAAAGGGATGGAAAAACCGTCAGGCCCGGAAGCAGCATTGGGATTAGCAGAGTTAACAACATCCCAAATTTCCTGGTCAGAGAGCGGAATCATCAAGGAAGCATTCTCCTCGGAGGTGATTTTAAGACCAGAGCTCCAAAGGTGGGGAGATATATATATATATATAAGCCCGATTGGGGTTTAGCCCCTAACAACAAAGAAAAGAAATCCACCACATGAGCCATAATAACAGACTGATCAGAAGAATGCACACCATTAATCAGCAGGCTATTAATATCACAGCGCCTACGCCTACCGTTCGCAATCGCAAAAAAGTAGGCTGTAGGAGAGTCCCCTTTAAGAGTCCAGTTAAGAGTGCCCCGCTGGCGCCAATAAAGCTCGGCCTGGTGGTGCAACTGCATTAAAGCAGCCTCAAGATTATAACGAACGGCCCAGCCATCGTTAGAGAGCCCAGTAGAATCAGCAGCACGATCCAGCTCCAAGATCTGGTTTTTGAGAAAAGCTTTGGTGCGATGATCCTCCGCCGCATGATTACGAGACCAACCTCTAAGAAACTTACGTAAGTCATAGGAGCACGAGTGCCAATCATCCAGAGGCCCAAACGAGCGGGAGTTGGAAGAGAGGGATTGGGAAATCTTCGCTGCAACCATATCAGCAAAGCCATCCACTGACAACCATGAAGCATCAAATTGAAATCTAGCCGGAGGTCGCGTGCAAATGGAACCATCGTCAAGAATCAAGGGGGTATGATCAGACCCGACAATGCATTTGGCGTTAAGAGAAGTTCTAGGGAACAAGGAATCCCACCTGGGACATAGGAAGATGCGATCAAGCACGGATCTAATAGGGTTAGCCTGATGGTTAGACCAAGTAAAGCGAGCTGCCCCCCGAGGAAGCTCACGGATGGCGTTAGCACTAATGAAGTCATTAAAAGCATTAGCTAAAGGCCAAGAGAAATTATCATTATTCTTGTCAAGGGGGCACCGCAAAAGATTAAAGTCTCCCCCAATAACCATCGGTAAATTACAGGACTCAATCTTGATCGAGAGTTCATTAAGGAATAGGGTCGGCAGAGAGTGATCCGCAGGCCCATAAACAACGATAAACTCACAGAGGGTATTCATAGATTTGTGAGAAAGAACAACGCTGGCCCAAAAAAACCCATGGTCAAAAGCAACAAAATCAAAAATATCTTTATTAGAACCAATCAAGATCCCACCAGAGTGGCCCGAAGCAGGTAAAAAATGCCAATTAAATCTGTCCATACCCACAATAGCAGAGAGCTCATTAGGGGAGAAGGAATCCTTGAAAGTTTCAACCAGCCCCACGAAATCAATAGAATTAGAACGAACCAAATCTTTAAGTTGGTCACGGCGCCCCCTAGCACCGAACCCCCTAATATTCCAGAATAAAGCCCTCATTTATACGAAAGATTCTTGATGCGGAGGCTCGACCTGCAGGGGGCCATGAGGATTTAGCACGTTTATTAGTGCCCCTCTTGGAAGAGCAGGAAAGGGGCTGGCCACTACCAGCACCCGAAGCCACCCCCGCATCACAACCAGCAACCTCGACCCTCGAGGCAACAACCTCTTTGGCTTTAGCAATGGCTGCCTGAGCCAGTTCATTAGCCCGAATAATAGCAAGAAGCGAACTAGGAGAACCAACAGAAGAATCGACCACCAAACCCACGTCCGACATAATATTTAAAA
>NW_025234261.1:0-7243 GCF_018294505.1 Triticum aestivum | reverse complement strand
GTTTAAAACGGCCATTAAATGGTGGTATAGATACATTAACCTGATCATGTGCATTTGGATGTTTGTGCACCTCTCGTGACGGTTGTGGTATTTGCAAAGGTGGTGGCACGTCTCCCGCGATCGACAAAGCCCATGAATTGACTCTGGATCCTGTCATGATTAGTAGAACAAGAAACAAAACCCAAAAATAATGTTCCTATAACTACTAGGATGTGGTGGTAAAACGCTCACAGTAAAGCAAATATCAATGTCTTACACGTTCTTACCATGCAGCAGGCGGTGATCGGCAACCAGCGGTGTCACGTAACTCCGAATATTGAGTAAAGCGATTGCCAGGGGAGCGTACGTATACACGGTGTAGAAATATGTGGAGCTGGGTTGGCTATATATGGTAGCAAAAGATTAGCAATAATCAATTCAAAGATGCAATGTTGAATAAACGCTCAACGACGGTACTGTGCTGGTCCTAGGCTAGACCGGACTAGAGACGCGAGCCTAGAACACTAATGAGGTCACAGCGTAGCACAACTAGCATCAATGAAGGATACTAAGTAGCTCTTGACAGCAAGATATAAGTGAAGATTACAACGGCAGTGAAGATAATGATGAAAAACAACTGCCAAGCAGGATATACAACAACTCTCTCCCCAACTTTCCTCTTGAAAAGTTTGAGACAATTTTCTGATAAACTCTTTCAAAGAATGCTACTAACTCAAGCTTTCCAATGCAAAAAGAATCACTCAATTCCGAGTTGATATGAGGAGTCAAAGAATTCTAAAACTGGCCTGAAAAATTGGAACAAGTTGTGTTCACGAACTTTGGAGGGCAAAAACACCTATTTAGAAGCCGATTTTGAGGTGTCAAATATTGAACTAGCTTCTGCAACTATTTAGATGCGGCTCGTCGCTATCTTCAATTTGAGTACTCACGGAGCCAAAACTGACTTCGTATGAGGAAGATACACCTGTTTTACTGAACAGTGCGCAAAACAGATTCCAATCCGAATTCAGGTACGAGATTGATTCTAGATAGATCCAATTTTTTTTTATTCTCTTTTTTTTTCTCACGCTTTTTTTTTCTTTTTCTTTTCCCTCTTTTTCTTTTTTTTCTTTCCTTTTTTCTCTCTTTTTTTTTCTTTATCTTCTTTTTCTCCCTCTTTCCAAGACAAACTAGATAAGATGAAGATTCGATCTGGCGAAGATGTGAGTGACCTCAACTATGATTATGACAATAAACAGTGCGTAGCACGTGGTGGAAATTGGTGGATGGGATGGTGGACAGCGGATGAGATAATGATGCAGCGGCTGCGTGACTAATGTGAACAGAACTCGAAACTCTAAAGGAACTAGACACTAAGACCAGCAACTCGACACGACGATGCAACCGATAATTCAACTATGCAAGCAATGAAAAGAAAATTGCAAAGGCTCAGACTGGCTTGGACCAAGGATGAATAGATCTAACTCTTTTTTTTGTGGCTTTTTCTTGGACAATAGGTAAGAAAATAAATCTAATCTAGGAAAACTGGAAATTCTCACCGAGCAACCTGAAAACTGATACCACTTGATAGAGGCGAGGGTGTCCCAATCTTTCGATGAGATGATAACTATCGATTTGGTGGAGACGACTTTGACGATCCGACTACAAACGTGCACGACGTTGCGCCTTAGCAATCGCTAAACCAATCTCCTGAGGTTACTGACAATGCTGGAAGCACGGTCAGCCTGACCACGAAGGTCTATTCCTGCAAGCAATCGAAGAACGAGCAAGAGTATGATAAAGCAATCTGAATATTGCAAATATATATGAAGTATTGATAATGGTGGGGATCCGGAAGCGGTCTTGGTCTGGTCGTTGGACACAGACGAAGTACACGAAGTTGCAATGGCTAACTTTTAACTAAACAAATCCCAAGGAAAAGCTACTAGATGGATCTACTTATATAGGAGCAAGGGGTGGCGGCCAAGGAGGTGGGAGGACGTCCCAAGGCAGCCTAAAACTAAATCTAGGTCGTACAAGGCCAATGGGCCCAAGTGGAGGTGATGTAACACCTTTGGACTTGTAGTTTGACTCGGATTCTGCTGCAGCATCAGATTGTTTCGTCCACAACTCAACGCTCCGGACGAATTTGAAGGTGATTCCAATTGGGTTGGAAAGTGCACAAAATCTAGTTTCCAACAAAAAAAGAATCACCCAATTCGGAGTCCGTATGAAAAACTTGTGTGCGTTTTGAGTCAGGTGTGTCTGTGCAGTCCGAATCTGAATCCAGAACGTGAGAGACTTGGACTCTATCTTCTCTTAGGCCAAAAGTGACGTGAGAGAACTTTTTGGACAGCAAATAAACATCTCTTTCTTCCTTATCTTCATATGTGGATTGTACAAATGTCCTATACACCTGCAATTAGACAAAACACAAAAGTGTGTGAAGTATTTTTGTTCTGGATAACATAAATAGATTATTGAATAGTTTGCACTAGAAATCACCTGCCAAATATGCATATATGCAATATTTTTGGTCATATCCAAGGTAGTCATGTCCTCATCATCCTCCCCTTCTTGAAAATAAAGCCGTCCTCGGCGTTGCCTAATCTGAAATGTGGCTAACAAAAGAGACAAGGTGTACATGTTGTATATGTATATGTCATCCATTTTTACTTCCCTTGATTTTTGCATATATGACACATGAATAGATGAGTAACTTGCATAGTTCATAAAATCTAAAGCCAAAAAATTAGCACAAGAAGTAGAAGGCATGAAAATATTGCAACTCAGTTTGCACATATAAGTGAAGCTCTTATTCATTTCAAAAGATTGACAATGTTCATCATTAAACCATCCCAACATTGGTGAATAAACCTTACTTGCATCAAATTTACATGCTACAACATGCTTAAATAAGCAAACATGCAATAAGTCATTTAACACAGAATTATCACCAAGATTAGAGGTCATATCAAAATGATTAAACATTGATTCTTTTGCACCAATAGTTAATTCAATGGGTGCACTCAAAATTGTTGGTATTTCAGTTGTTTGATCACATGGCAAAGTCAAATTATCAACGTAGTCCTCTATAATAGGTGGTGTGATCAAAGTAGTGGGTAGCTCATCAGATGGTGCATTCAAATTGACAAGGCATTCATCATTCTCATGTAGAGATGGAAGATCAGTACCTTTGTCATTACCTCTTATGATCAACTCAGATGATGTAGCCACTCTCGGGGGCGATGTGTCACATGGTGGAGGTGATGTAGTCCTGACAACAACGGATGTGGTTGTCATAGTATGCCTAGTAGTTGAAGCAACAATCATATCAACTCTTGGAATGTGCACCGTGCGCTTGTTCTCCTCGTGGCCAACACGTCGTTTTATTTCCTGTTCAGCTTTGCAAGCAAGATGAAACAAATGGTCCATAGGATAACACTCTTCATGAATTAGTATCTCTTGAATATCACGGTTTAATCCTCCCCAAAATCTATCCATAAAATCATCTTCACTTTCTTCTAAAGAGGAATGCAACAAGGTAGTTTGTAAATCATCATAATATTTTGTTACAGTTTCACTACCTTGTTTTAAATGTTGCAACTTCTTAATCATGTCACGAGTATAATAAGCAGGGACGAAAGTATGTCGCATGGCAAGTTTCAAATCATCCCAAGTAGTAGGTATATAATCAGGGTGTAACCGACAATATTCACTCCACCAAACCAAAGCATAACCAGTGAAAGAACCAACCGCAACCTTAACCTTTTTATGTTCATTGAAATTATGGGAAGCAAATATATTTTTTATGTCGAACTCCCATTCAATATATAAAGCAGGTTTAAAACGTCCATTAAATGGTGGTATAGATACATTAACCTGATCATGTGCATTTGGATGTTTGTGCACCTCTCGTGACGGTTGTGGTATTTGCAAAGGTGGTGGCACGTCTCCCGCGATCGACAAAGCCCATGAATTGACTCTGGATCCTGTCATGATTAGTAGAACAAGAAACAAAACCCAAAAATAATGTTCCTATAACTACAAGGATGTGGTGGTAAAACGCTCACAGTAAAGCAAATATCAATGTCTTACAAGTTCTTACCATGCAGCAGGCGGTGATCGGCAACCAGCGGTGTCAAGTAACTCCGAATATTGAGTAAAGCGATTGCCAGGGGAGCGTACGTATACACGGTGTAGAAATATGTGGAGCTGGGTTGGCTATATATGGTAGCAAAAGATTAGCAATAATCAATTCAAAGATGCAATGTTGAATAAACGCTCAACGACGGTACTGTGCTGGTCCTAGGCTAGACCGAACTAGAGACGCGAGCCTAGAACACTAATGAGGTCACGGCGTAGCACAACTAGCATCAATGAAGGATACTAAGTAGCTCTTGACAGCAAGATATAAGTGAAGATCACAACAGCAGTGAAGATAATGAGGTGAAACAACAGCCCAGCAGGATATATCAACAACTTTGTCTCCAACTTTCCTCTGAAAAAGTTTGTGCCGATTTTTTTGTTTTTTTTTCTTCTCTCTTTTTTTTCCTCACACTTTTTTTTCTTTCTCTCCTTTTTTTTCTCGAACTTTTTTTTCCTTTTTTTTCTCTCTTTTTTTTCTCCCTCTTTCCAAAACAAACTAGATAAGATGCAGATTGGATCAAGTGAAGATGTGAACGATCTCAACTATTATTATGACAATGAATGGTGGGTAGCACGTGGTGGAAATTGATGGATGGGTGGTGGACAGCGGAAGAGATAATGATGCAGCGGTGGCGTGACTAATGTGAACAGAACTCGAAACTCTAAACGAACTAGACACTAAGACCAGCAACTCGACACGACGATGCAACCGATAATTCAACTATGCAAGCAATGAAAAGAAAATTGCAAAGGCTCAGACTGGCTTGGACCAAGGATGAATAGATCTAACTCTTTTTTGTGGCTTTTTCTTGGACAATAGGTAAGAAAATAAATCTAATCTAGGAAAACTGGAAATTCTCACCGAGCAACCTGAAAACTGATACCACTTGATAGAGGCGAGGGTCCCGATCTTTCGATGAGATGATAACTATCGATTTGGTGGAGACGACTTTGACGATCCGACTACAAACGTGCACGACATTGCGCCTTAGCAATCGCTAAACCAATCTCCTGAGGTTACTGACGATGCTGGAAGCACGGTCAGCCTGACCACGAAGGTCTATTCCTGCAAGCAATCGAAGAACGAGCAAGAATATGATAAAGCAATCTGAATATTGCAAATATATATGAAGTATTGATAATGGTGGGGATCCGTAAGCGGTCTTGGTCTGGTCGTTGGACACAAACGAAGTACACGAAGTTGCAATGGCTAACTTTTAACTAAACAAATCCCAAGGAAAAGCTACTAGATGGATCTACTTATATAGGAGCAAGGGGTGGAGGCCAAGGAGGTGGGAGGACGTCCCAAGGCAGCCTAAAACTAAATCTAGGTCGTACAAGGCCAATGGGCCCAAGTGGAGGTGATGTAACACCTTTGGACTTGTAGTTTGACTCGGATTCTGCTGCAGCATCAGATTGTTTCGTCCACAACTCAACGCTCCGGACGAATTTGAAGGTGATTCCAATTGGGTTGGAAAGTGCACGAAATCTAGTTTCCAACAAAAAAAGAATCACCCAATTCGGAGTCCGTATGAAAAACTTGTGTGCGTTTTGAGTCAGGTGTGTCTGTGCAGTCCGAATCTGAATCCAGAACTTGAGAGACTTGGACTCTATCTTCTCTTGGGCCAAAAGTGACGTGAGAGAACTTTTTGGACAGCAAATAAACATCTCTTTCTTCCTTATCTTCATATGTGGATTGTACAAATGTCCCATACACCTGCAATTAGACAAAACACAAAAGTGTGTGAAGTATTTTTGTTCTGGATAACATAAATAGATTATTGAATAGTTTGCACTAAAAATCACCTGACAAATATGCATATATGCAATATTTTTGGTCATATCCAAGGTAGTCATGTCCTCATCACCGTATGTGTGGGGAAACAAGAGATAGGGTTGATTTCGGACCCCTCCACCAAGGGCCACGAAATTCCCCCCTCTTCCTCCATATATACAGCCCTTAGGGCATCGTTTAGACTTTGGGTTTTGTTTAGATTAAAAGTTCGCCATAGCTGCAACTTCGCGTACTTCGTTTGTGTTCAACGACCAGACAAAGGCGTCACAGAACCCCACCTTGATCAATAAAGGTTTCATCTTATATTCGCAATATCCAGATTGCAATCTTAGTTTCTTGCTTGTTCTTTGTTTGCTCGCAGGAAACAGACCCTCGTGGTCAGGTTGATCGTGCCCCGGCGTGGTCAATAACCTCTCGGAGTTGGTTTAGCGATTGCTAAGGCGCGACGTCCTCGCACGTTCGTAGTCGGATCGTCAAAGTCGACTTCCACCAAAGCGAAATCCACCTTCTCATCGAAAGACGGGACACCTTTGCCTCTATCAAGTGGTATCAGATTTCCAGGTTGCTCGGTGAGATTTTACAGTTTTTCGTAGTTTAGATCGAGTCTGTTCTTCATACCTATAGTCCACGAAAAAGCCACAAAAAAAATTAGGGTTAGTTCATCATATCCGAACCAATCTGAGCCTTTGCATAATCTTTTTAGGGTTTTGCTTTGTTGAATTTGCGGTTGCATCGTCGTGTCTAGTTACTGGTCTTAGAGTCTAGTCTTTTAGAGTTTCGAGTTCTGGTCATAAGTTCTCACGCCGCCGCCACACCATCATCATCGCCCCTGCCATCTACCACCACCGCTTATCCGCCACCGCTCCCAATCCGTGTCCATATACCACCACCAATCCATATCCATATACTACCACCGCTACCACCACCGCTGCCATATACCACCACCATATATCCACCACCAATCCGAGTTCCTTGCTTATTAGGGTTGTTTTCGAGATCCATCTAGTTTCCGATTCGTGTTTCCTCGCCGGAGTAGGTTTCGGAAAAAAAAAAGAGTCGGGTAGCCACGCTCCGTTTAGGCCCAAAATTTTTCGAAAACGCATTTTTCGAAAAATTTTCTGGCTATCCTATTTTTAGGTGTTTCTGAGTGTTTTGAGACAGGTGCCATTATAGGAAGTTTTTTTTTGACCCGTTTCCAGTTTTTGGGTCCGGGCAGTCAAAAAAAAAAAATTGGTCGAAAAAATTTCGTGCCATCCTGTCAGTTTGAGCTAAGAAGAGTTTTGAGACACTCGCCATTATAGTGATTTTTCGCAAAAAAAA
>NW_025234260.1:0-7246 GCF_018294505.1 Triticum aestivum | reverse complement strand
GCTTGATGGTGTGAGCTGCTTCGGTATGCCATGGAAAGAAGTTGCCACAGTTGTATACTGTAAGATATTGGAGGCACGAGAGGTCCTGGAGTCCATGGCACGTGAAGCTGCATCTTCTGACATCTAGTCTTCTTAGGGATTTCAGATTGGTCAGCTCTGTCATTGAAATGTGTGATACATCTGTAATGATGGTGTGAGCTGCTTCGATGGGCCGCAGAAAGAAGTTGCCACATTCTTTTACTGTAAGTGATTGGAGGCACGCGAGGTCCTGCAGTCCATGGCACCTGATGCTGCATCTTCTGACATCTAGTCTTCTTAGGGATTTCAGATTGCTGAGCGGTGCCATTGACTGCATGCCTGACTCTCCTTCAATCTCAAGTGTCTCCAGGGAAGCAGGGAAAAGCTTGATGGTGTGAGCTGCTTCGGTATGCCATGGAAAGAAATTGCCACAGTTGTATACTGTAAGATATTGGAGGCACGAGAGGTCCTGGAGTCCATGGCACGTGAAGCTGCATCTTCTAACCGTCGGATCGATTTAATACTACCCACTTAATTGAGTAGTATGATGTACCGTAAAAACTCTCAAAAACTGGCGGTGTGGAGAGGCCGGGAGGAGGTGGGTTGCACGTTGTATTGCTTCCCAGTCCTTAAGCATACTATGGTACGTAGCTTCCTCCTCGTCAGGGTTCAGGTTGGTCAAGACTCAAGACTCAAGACGGAGCGAGGATGAGAGACACCTGCACGATGATGCATGCCACCACATACATGAAACTAATCAGCACTATCGACATCCCGAAACATCCAGCATGGAAGACGAACCACATGTAATGTAGTAATTACCTATGATAGGGTCGATTATGCAGAAATAACTCCATCTAGATATCAAGAGAGAGGCTCACATCAGTTTCGTTGTCTGGAACTCTGGTTGGAACAACCAACTTCTGGATTCACTGTTCGCTGTGAATAATCCTGCAGAATACAAAGTAATGAATCTATCATAAGGTCAGAAAAGTGAACAAGGCAAAGGGAAACTAACCATTTAAATGCTCAAATTCCTTATTTTCAGTTGGCCAACAGGTATGAACCTGCTAAACTAGAGCTGAAACTCGTACCATCTAGATCAACATGCCAGAGGATAAACTACTCTTCCTCCCAAACTGTTAATCTCATGAAACAAAAGCTGCTCAGTCACTAGGAAGTCAGCCAATCTGGCCGATGCTTGAAGGAACCAGTGGAAAGACTTCTATATATACGATCTGGGACCTGAAACATTTCCATAGCTTAAAGGTTATGATAATCGTCATGCTTTAAGTTAAAAGAAAACACACATTCATAAGATTTATGTAAAGCAGAAACAAAAAGACATTCACCTCCAGTTTAATCAATCGGCTGTCCCCTGTGTCTTCGTAGTTTACCATGCAATGCAAGCAGCTGCTATGCATGCAAACTTCAGTAGTCCATTTCTGATACCAGTAGGTACAATGTAATATGGGACACACGACTTATATGAGAGCTGCCAAAACTGTATACGAAAGGAAGGTAGCTGTATTTCAACACAAAATTTGCACTGCAAATGAAATAATAAAAACCCATGTACGAACCGGCAGATAGGCCGACAACTTGCACATGCCGCATGACTTGCACCCAGGATTCACAGTTTATCTACGTGCACATTGCGCTTTGGAAATGAGTAATTCTGCCATCAAGCCTGTCCGGTTTCACAAGTTAGTAGTAATAGTATAGTACAGAGTAATAGGATAGGTGGGGTCGATTTCCTTGAGAAAAGAAAGGAAAATGGTGAAAATTAATTGTTACCTTGGGCTGGGCTAAAGTTGGGTTTGTTCCTTCTAATTTCTTGATTCCCTCTTGTAGCTCTGCACTAAAGCGTAATATATCTAGCTGTCGCAGTGAAACAGGGAGATCACCCCTTACGCAACGACCAGGACAAACCATGACTACTAGGCCCATGAGTGAGGAAAGGCTGTGTAACCCTTGACCTTGAGGCCGGGATGGCAGACCCCAATCATCATTCCCAGACTCCAATGTGTGGAGGGTAACTAGCAGCGAGTAAACTGCGTTTGGGAGAAACAAACATTGTTGAGATGCTGAACTAAGAATAAGAATGAAAGTGACAGAGGGATCGACTGACCTTTGAAATGGCCTTGGTATAGCTGCACAGCTACTTCTTGATGATACTTTTGTTACTGATATTGTTATTGTTTGGATGGAGCAACCAAAGAAGTCCTGAATACCAAATCCACTGTCGGCCGTAATCGTCCTGCAGAAACAGAGTAATGAAAGTAAGGTCAGAAAACGGGCATATAAATGCTCAACCAAAAAGAATCCCACTTTCTTGATACAAGTGTATCTAAAAACAAATGGTAAAATAGATAGTCATTCACCTCTAGGTTCATCGATAGAGTGCATACTGTAGCACTCCTCTCCATCTCAAATACTAGCTACCTGTGTGCTATAATACGAGACACAACTTGTAGATGGAGATCCTGGCCAGATGCTAGTCTCAACAAGAGTAGCTTGAAAGGTTTCATGACTATGTAGTATGTACACAATGCAGCTAAAATGATTGAGCAGCTGTGTTGGCAATCCACCTGTCAGATTTAACAAGTTATTAGTTAGTACTACTTCAAAACAATAGATAATTGCGGGATCGACTCCCTTTCTTCGTTGGAAAAGAAGGAATACATAGATAGCAGGAGTTGTGTTACCTTGTGCTACTCAAGTTCAAGTATCACATTAAAATCTGGTTTTGTTCCTTTTAATTGCTTGGCTTGCTCTTGTAGCCCGGGACAGCAACCCTGCACTAATAGACACTCCAGTGAAGTGGGAAAGTCCCCCTTGTGCAGAGATTGGATTTTAGGACAATCTTGGACAAATAGTGTTTTAAGAGAAGGAAGGCTGTGTAGGCCTTGAGGAAGGCACAACAGATTAGGGCAATCCATAAAATTGATGAAACGGAGTGAGGTGAGGAGCTGAAGAGCTCTCTCTTCCTCTTCCGTGAAGCTTTCTGCCCGGTGATCATACCAGAATTCTAAAGTGTGGAGGGTAGCGGCAAGGAGGCTACAGATGGGAGCCACAAGCACTGCTGAGATGCAATCCACTGTAAGTTCTCGTAGTTGACAGTTGTCTGCAGGCGATAACAGGTTGGTCCTTGCTACCACCAATTCCGAGAACAAATCCGCTGATATAGAACGGCTAAGACAATTTCCTCTGTTGTACATCTTCAAACTGTTGAGGTTGACTGTGATGGGAGGATTAAAACCATCCACTGTTAAATTCTCAGAGTTCACCAGTACAAGATCGGTGAGACAAGTGAGGTTCGAGAGTAGAGCCATTGACTCCATGGTTGACTCTCCATCAATCTCAAGTTCCTCGAGGGAAGAAGGCAAAGGATTGATGATGGTGTGAGCTGCTTCGATGGGCTGCAGAAAGAAGTTGCCACATTCTTTTACTGTAAGTGATTGGAGGCACGCGAGGTCCTGCAGTCCATGGCACCTGATGCTGCATCTTCTGACATCTAGTCTTCTTAGGGATTTCAGATTGCTGAGCGGTGCCATTGACTGCATGCCTGACTCTCCTTCAATCTCAAGTGTCTCCAGGGAAGCAGGGAAAAGCTTGATGGTGTGAGCTGCTTCGGTATGCCATGGAAAGAAGTTGCCACAGTTGTATACTGTAAGATATTGGAGGCACGAGAGGTCCTGGAGTCCATGGCACATGAAGCTGCATCTTCTGACATCTAGTCTTCTTAGGGATTTCAGATTGGTCAGCTCTGTCATTGAAATGTGTGATACATCTGTAATGATGGTGTGAGCTGCTTCGATGGGCCGCAGAAAGAAGTTGCCACATTCTTTTACTGTAAGTGATTGGAGGCACGCGAGGTCCTGCAGTCCATGGCACCTGATGCTGCATCTTCTGACATCTAGTCTTCTTAGGGATTTCAGATTGCTGAGCGGTGCCATTGACTGCATGCCTGACTCTCCTTCAATCTCAAGTGTCTCCAGGGAAGCAGGGAAACGCTTGATGGTGTGAGCTGCTTCGGTATGCCATGGAAAGAAGTTGCCACAGTTGTATACTGTAAGATATTGGAGGCACGAGAGGTCCTGGAGTCCATGGCACGTGAAGCTGCATCTTCTGACATCTAGTCTTCTTAGGGATTTCAGATTGGTCAGCTCTGTCATTGAAATGTGTGATACATCTGTAATGATGGTGTGAGCTGCTTCGATGGGCCGCAGAAAGAAGTTGCCACATTCTTTTACTGTAAGTGATTGGAGGCACGCGAGGTCCTGCAGTCCATGGCACCTGATGCTGCATCTTCTGACATCTAGTGTTCTTAGGGATTTCAGATTGCTGAGTGGTGCCATTGACTGCATGCCTGACTCTCCTTCAATCTCAAGTGTCTCCAGGGAAGCAGGGAAAAGCTTGATGGTGTGAGCTGCTTCGGTATGCCATGGAAAGAAGTTGCCACAGTTGTATACTGTAAGATATTGGAGGCACGAGAGGTCCTGGAGTCCATGGCACGTGAAGCTGCATCTTCTAACCGTCGGATCGATTTAATACTACCCACTTAATTGAGTAGTATGATGTACCGTAAAAACTCTCAAAAACTGGCGGTGTGGAGAGGCCGGGAGGAGGTGGGTTGCACGTTGTATTGCTTCCCAGTCCTTAAGCATACTATGGTATGTAGCTTCCTCCTCGTCAGGGTTCAGGTTGGTCAAGACTCAAGACTCAAGACGGAGCGAGGATGAGAGACACCTGCACGATGATGCATGCCACCACATACATGAAACTAATCAGCACTATCGACATCCCGAAACATCCAGCATGGAAGACGAACCACATGTAATGTAGTAATTACCTATGATAGGGTCGATTATGCAGAAATAACTCCATCTAGATATCAAGAGAGAGGCTCACATCAGTTTCGTTGTCTGGAACTCTGGTTGGAACAACCAACTTCTGGATTCACTGTTCGCTGTGAATAATCCTGCAGAATACAAAGTAATGAATCTATCATAAGGTCAGAAAAGTGAACAAGGCAAAGGGAAACTAACCATTTAAATGCTCAAATTCCTTATTTTCAGTTAGCCAACAGGTATGAACCTGCTAAACTAGAGCTGAAACTCGTACCATCTAGATCAACATGCCAGAGGATAAACTACTCTTCCTCCCAAACTGTTAATCTCATGAAACAAAAGCTGCTCAGTCACTAGGAAGTCAGCCAATCTGGCCGATGCTTGAAGGAACTAGTGGAAAGACTTCTATATATACGATCTGGGACCTGAAACATTTCCATAGCTTAAAGGTTATGATAATCGTCATGCTTTAAGTTAAAAGAAAACACACATTCATAAGATTTATGTAAAGCAGAAACAAAAAGACATTCACCTCCAGTTTAATCAATCGGCTGTCCCCTGTGTCTTCATAGTTTACCATGCAATGCAAGCAGCTGCTATGCATGCAAACTTCAGTAGTCCATTTATGATAACAGTAGGTACAATGTAATATGGGACACACGACTTATATGAGAGCTGCCAAAACTGTATACGAAAGGAAGGTAGCTGTATTTCAACACAAAATTTGCACTGCAAATGAAATAATAAAAACCCATGTACGAACCGGCAGATAGGCCGACAACTTGCACATACCGCATGACTTGCACCCAGGATTCACAGTTTATCTACGTGCACATTGCGCTTTGGAAATGAGTAATTCTGCCATCAAGCCTGTCCGGTTTCACAAGTTAGTAGTAATAGTATAGTACAGAGTAATAGGATAGGTGGGGTCGATTTCCTTGAGAAAAGAAAGGAAAATGGTGAGAATTAATTGTTACCTTGGGCTGGGCTAAAGTTGGGTTTGTTCCTTCTAATTTCTTGATTCCCTCTTGTAGCTCTGCACTGAAGCGTAATATATCAAGCTGTCGCAGTGAAACAGGGAGATCACCCCTTACGCAACGACCAGGACAAACCATGACTACTAGGCCCATGAGTGAGGAAAGGCTGTGTAACCCTTGACCTTGAGGCCGGGATGGCAGACCCCAATCATCATTCCCGGACTCCAATGTGTGGAGGGTAACTAGCAGCGAGTAAACTGCGTTTGGGAGAAACAAACATTGTTGAGATGCTGAACTAAGAATAAGAATGAAAGTGACAGAGGGATCGACTGACCTTTGAAATGGCCTTGGTATAGCTGCACAGCTACTTCTTGATGATACTTTTGTTACTGATATTGTTATTGTTTGGATGGAGCAACCAAAGAAGTCCTGAATACCAAATCCACTGTCGGCCGTAATCGTCCTGCAGAAACAGAGTAATGAAAGTAAGGTCAGAAAACGGGCATATAAATGCTCAATCAAAAAGAATCACACTTTCTTGATACAACTGTATCTAAAAACAAATGGTAAAATAGATAGTCATTCACCTCTAGGTTCATCGATAGAGTTCATACTGTAGCACTCCTCTCCATCTCAAATACTAGCTACCTGTGTGCTATAATACGAGACACAACTTGTAGATGGAGATCCTGGCCAGATGCTAGTCTCAACAAGAGTAGCCTGAAAGGTTTCATGACTATGTAGTATGTACACAATGCAGCTAAAATGATTGAGCAGCTGTGTTGGCAATCCACCTGTCAGATTTAACAAGTTATTAGTTAGTACTACTTCAAAACAATAGATAATTGCGGGATCGACTCCCTTTCTTCGTTGGAAAAGAAGGAATACATAGATAGCAGGAGTTGTGTTACCTTGTGCTACTCAAGTTCAAGTATCACATTAAAATCTGGTTTTGTTCCTTTTAATTGCTTGGCTTGCTCTTGTAGCCCGGGACTGCAACCCTGCACTAATAGACACTCCAGTGAAGTGGGAAAGTCCCCCTTGTGCAGAGATTGGATTTTAGGACAATCTTGGACAAATAGTGTCTTAAGAGAAGGAAGGCTGTGTAGGCCTTGAGGAAGGCACAACAGATTAGGGCAATCCATAAAATTGATGAAACGGAGTGAGGTGAGGAGCTGAAGAGCTCTCTCTTCCTCTTCCGTGAAGCTTTCTGCCCGGTGATCATACCAGAATTCTAAAGTGTGGAGGGTAGCGGCAAGGAGGCTACAGATGGGAGCCACAAGCACTGCTGAGATGCAATCCACTGTAAGTTCTCGTAGTTGACAGTTGTCTGCAGGCGATAACAGGTTGGTCCTTGCTACCACCAATTCCGAGAACAAATCCGCTGATATAGAACGG
>NW_025234259.1:6512-7246 GCF_018294505.1 Triticum aestivum | reverse complement strand
AGAAGAAGAAGAAGAAGAAGAAGAAGAAGTATATGACATTTATGAGCTAACTTAGATAAAAATGACATTTATGAGCTAACTTAGGTAAAATAGATCATTTATGAGCTAACTTAGGTAAAATGGATCGTTTATGAGCTAACTTAGGTAAAATGAATCATTTATGAGCTAACTTAGCTAAAATGGATCATTTATGAGCTAACTTAGGTAAAATGGATCATTTTGGAGCTAACTTAGGTAAAATGGATCATTTTGGAGCTAACCTAGGTAAATTGGATCATTTTGAAGCTAACTTAGGTAAAATGGATCATTTTGAAGCTAACCTAGGTAATTATGTCATTTTTGAGTTAACTAAGCATATTATGCCATTTTTTATATAAGTAAGCTAAGTATAGGTCATTATTGAGCTAACCTAGGTAACTAAGCATATTAGAGCTAACTTAGGTCATTTTGGAGCTAACTTAGGTAAAATGGTTAATTTTGGAGCCAACTTAGGTAAAATGGATCATTTATAAGCTAACTTAGATAAAATGGATCCTCGACCCCTTGGCTATCCTCGACCCCTCGACCCCTCGACGACCCTTGACCCCTCGGAGATCCTTGATCATCGACCCCTCGACCCTCGGCCCCTCGGTGATCCTCGACCCTCGACCCCTCGATGATCCTCGATCCTCGACCTCTCGGAGATCCTCGACCATCGACCCCTCGACCCTCGACCCCTCGATCCTCAACCCCTC
>NW_025234259.1:5935-6455 GCF_018294505.1 Triticum aestivum | reverse complement strand
ACCCCTTTGGAGATCCTCAACCATCGACCCGTCGACCCTCGACCCCTCGGCGATCCTCGACCCCTCGGCGACCATCGACCCCTCGACCCTTGACCTTCTTTTCCTTCTTTTCTTTATTTTTCTACTTCTTTTTTTCATCATCTTCTTCCTTCTTTTTCATCTTCTTCTTCTACTTCTTCTTCTTTTTTCATCTTCCTCTTCCTTCTTTTCTTCTTCTTCTTCTACTTCTTATTTTTTTCATCTTTCTTCTTTCTTGTAAAAAAACAAAAAAAACTAAAGTAAACTAAATCTAAACCTAAACCTAAACTAAACTATACTATATTAAACTAAACTAAATCTAAAAAAATAGAAAAAATAGAGGACTCACCTAGCTCCGGCGAGGTCGACCGGTGGAGGCAGGCCATGGGGAGGGGGCGGTGGAGGAAGGTCGCCGGGAGGGGCGGCGTGGGGCGGTGCGGCTCCGGCGGCGGGGCGGGGCGGTGCGGCTCCAACGGGGTGGAGCAAGGCGACCGCCGTGGCC
>NW_025234259.1:2794-3980 GCF_018294505.1 Triticum aestivum | reverse complement strand
ATTAGTGATAAAACAAGAAACTAAAAGATTCAATTGCAAGATCAAACGATATACCTTCAAGCACTCACCTCCCCGGCAACGGCGCCAGAAAAGAGCTTGATGTCTATTATACAACTTATTCTTGTAGACTCGTCTTGGGCCTCCGAGCGCAAAATTTTGTAGGACAGTAGCAATTTTCCCTCAAGTGGATGACCTAAGGTTTACCAATTCATGGGAGGTGTAGGATGAAGATGGTCTCTCTCAAACAACCCTGCAATCAAATACAAGAAATCTATTGTGTCCCCAACACATCCAATATAATGGCAAATTGTATAGGTGCACTAGTTCGGCGAAGAGATGGTGATACAAGTGTAGTATGGATAGTAGATATAGGTTTTTGTAATCAATAAAAAACAGCAATGTAGCAAGTGATAAAATGGAGCACAAACGGTATTGCAATGCTTAGAAACAAGGTTCATACTTTCACTAGTGCAATCTCTCAACAGTGCTAACATAATTGAATCATATAACAATCCCTTAACGTGCGACAAAGAATCACTCAAAAGTTCTTATCTAGCGGAGAACATAAGATGAAATTGTTGTAGGGTACGGAACCACCTCAAAGTTATCTTTTCTGATCAATCTATTGAGCCATCCCTATAAGTGTCACAAACAGCCCTAGAGTTCGTACTAAAATAACACCATATGATACACATCAACCAACTCTAATGTCACCTAGATACTCCAACGTCACCACAAGTATCCGTGAGTTAATTATTCAATATGCATCAAACAATTTCAGACTCATAATATTCAATCCAACACAAAGAACTTCAAAAAGTGCCCCATGATTTCTACCGGAGAAAGTAGGACAAAATCGTGCATCAACCCCAATGCATAGATTACCCCAATGTCACCTCGGGAATCCGCGAGTTCAGTGTCAAAACATACGCCAAGTGAATCAATATAATACCCCATTGTCACCACGGGTATTCATATGCAAGACATAAATCAAGTGCTCTCAAATCCATAAAAGTATTCAATGCGATAATAGTGAAACCTCAAAGGTAAAAACCTAATTCATCACAATAAGATAGAGAGGGGGAAATACCATATGATCCAACTATATTAACAAAGCTCGCGGTACATCAAGATTGTGCAAACTAAGAACACGAGAGAGAGAGAGAGAGAGAGAGAGAGAGAGAGA
>NW_025234259.1:0-721 GCF_018294505.1 Triticum aestivum | reverse complement strand
GTTAGCCATGGCGGCGGGGGGTGGGGTGTGGAGGCGTGAAGGTTTTGAGAGAGAAACGGGTGGAGTGAAGATGTGTGCAGGGAAGACAAGGCGGCGTCCATGGCATATCCGTGCAGATGCAAACCCAACAGAATTTTGGACGGGAAATGAGTCTAAACGGACAGGAAAATGAACATTTGTTTGTTGTCACCACATTGGGCATGATTTTTATTGGCGCAGATAGAGACGAACGCAGATGGACAAAATGGGTTGACGTGTTGGAGTTGGCCTTAGCACGTCCGAGGAAATCCAGATGCACGGACGCGGTGTACACGGTCCGATCGGCGCGAGGAGGATCGGGATCCGTCCGATCGATTCTCATGTGACAAATCGCCAGTCCGCTGGTTCCCCACCAGCCAAAAAACTCGCCACCGCCGCCGGCTATCTGCGGCGACATTCTGCTGCCTGTGCCGTCGCCTTCTAAGGCATTGCCGTCGTTGTACGCCGACGCCCACACCGTGGAGTACGGCGACCCCCCCCCCCACCCCAAATCCTGGATGCGGTGAGTCGTGTATTTCCGCCACCCTATTACTCGTGAGAAAAAGTGGAACTCCTCTCGATTTGGTACTGGAGATACCTGGTCGCCTCGGAGTTGTGGTAACTTAGTATTAATGCGACTTCTCAGAGCATATAAATCCACTTTCTTACTGCTGGCAAACTACAAAATCCACTTTCTTAGTAT
>NW_025234258.1:0-7247 GCF_018294505.1 Triticum aestivum | reverse complement strand
GTGTTCTTGACCAATTCTATGGTCTAATTTCTCCCGATTTCGTTCTTTTTTCCTCGAATTAGGGCGGTGGATCTGGGTGGTGGATCTAGGATTCATGCGCCGCCGGCCCCCTGTTTTCAGGTTCTGAAGAAATGTGGGCATTTTGAGTGGCTCGATGAATATGTTGAAAGGTTGAAATTGGAGGGATCAACCCCAACCCAAGAGCTCAATTTTGGGGGGCGGCTTGCCGTGGAACAAGCCCCCAATTTGGCGGACAGAGCCGATCCGATGATGCACAATGCAGAACTGAAGTGTGAATTGAAGAAAATCGGCAAGCAACTAAAGCATCTGATCAATTTGTAGCAGCAAGCAAATATGATGGCGGGAGCATTTTATGGTTGTGTCATTGCTATGGGTTTATTTTACTTGATGTTCATGAATCGCTAGAATTTGTTATAGTTTCAGTTAGTTAGTCAGCTAGTTTCAGCGGTGCCCGGTAGTTTGAGTTAGCCAGGGATCATTTGTTAGATGAACTTGAATTTGTGTGAAGCAAAACTTGCTTGAATTATTGTAATGATATTCTCAGGGGCCCTATTCAGTGTTCATGCTCTGTTTCCTCTGTTTTTGTTCTTCAGTTAACAGAGTACACACCCAAATTCAGTTTCTAGTTAAAAAAAACTGGAATGCCGAATAGATGTTGGGCCGTGAGAAAATGGGCCCTGAGAAAATAACCATGCCCAAAATAGAGACCAGCCCGCCCGCGTAGGGGCACCAGCCCACCCGCGTAGCGGCACCAGCCCACCTCTAATTTCGGCAAATAAAATGTTACTTGTTTTTACTTTGGCCTTTTTCTTGCACTAAATTTTGTGATGGATCATTTTTTGATGCAATAAAACCAAATGTTAATTGTTTGCATGCATTTCTACGGTTCCATGAACTAAATGAGTTGCATGAAGTAAATTAGTTTGCATTTCCTAGTTGCATGTCCATAGTGGGTTTGCATGGGGCTCCTAGTTGCATGTCCATGGTTTGGCCAATATTTTGAAGATGGTGTGTGTGGTGAGATTGAGGTGTAGCAACCCGGGCTCATAGCAACCCATAGCAATACACAAATAATAAGCAAGAAAAACCCATAGCAATCTTCAAATAATAGCACGAAACACACAATATATATAGTAGCATAACGATTCCAACCCATAGTTCCACGATAGCCTTACAACTCCATGATAGCCTTACAACTTAAAATACTAATACAACTTAATAATAGTAGCATAACGATTACTACTTAAAAAAAACTAATACGATAAGCTAGATAGATCGGGGGGCACCAAACGCGGGTTCTTCTTCGGGCTCTTCTTCTCCTCCTCCTCCGGGGGAACAACGCCACCTCGCTCCTCCGGGCGCCGCCCTTCACTCCTCCCCGTGTTGATGGGGTATGGGAGCGTGTGCATAACGTCATTGTTGGGGAAGATGCTCTGGAAGTCGGTGAAGATATTATAGGTGGTGAAAGCTATGAACTCACAACCAACCCAATACGCTCGCCCGAGGAGATGGAAAGCATCGAAAGGGTTAGTGAACGTGGCGAGGAGCCCAAACACAACGCCGTTGTGGTTGACCTCCTCAACATGGTACATCCGAGGAGAGCTGCGGGGGAGGTGGCGGAAGCCGGCCGCAAGGAAGAACTCCGTTAACTCCCTTGCGCCCCTCCACCTCGAGATCGCCCAAACCCAAAGGGTTCTCTCTACATACACTCCGGCCGGGTAGAGGCTTTCCGGCATGGTTGGGGGGAAGCGGTAGGTGGGGACGTCGTACTGCATGGTGGCGGGGTGGCTCGAGGGCTCGGTTGGGTTTGATGGAGAAGAAGGAAGAAGAAGGGCAGAGGAGACAGAGGATGGGGTATGATGGATGAGGAGGGAGAGTACGATAGTGCCCGGCTTAAATAGCCCAGGTATGACGTGGTTTCACCCCGTCGAAACCCTAGAATTAATGGGCGGGCGGCGTTTGGTGGCGCCCCATGAAAGTGTGTACACAAGCGTGGCCGTGGGAAACGAACTGTGACACTTCTGTGCCACCGGTCGCGGGTCAAGGGGGACGGGCTCACGCACGCGTCTGTGCCGTCGTGGGTCAAGGGGACACGCCTTCCCCGGGTTCTCTGTGTGTGCCGCCCGTGCATGCATGCCGTTGCCCATTAATTTGCTCATCTTGCTAGGGCCTGGCTAGAGGGCAAGGTTCGGTCGATGGGAGACGTGACAATAATGGATGCCTTGTTTTGCCCATCTTGTAACAGGTAGCACGCCATTTGAACTGCATCGATACCCACATCGATACCCCATGCCAGTATTGCGTCCTCAAGAGGAGCACGCCATGCACAGCATGCACACCATGCCATGCAACGTTGGCTTTTTGGTTGTCTTCATCGGGCTGCTTCATTGTGGCCGGGTGCATGCTTTGATGCGACGCTGCATCGGTTCTAATGGTAGGCATGCGACAGGTTACTGCGTTGATAGGGGTGGCGGAGCAGGGCTACGTCGAGGCATGCATGCAACGCACGGGAGCAGTCCTGCGGGTGGGCATGCATGCTGCGGGTAGGCACGGGCACGCATGCAATGATGGAAAGGGCACTGCGTAGGCTTGGTCCATGCAGCGCGTCAACTCTTGCCGTTGGATTCAAATGAACGGTCTTGATGCTCCAATGAGAGAGGCTGATCCAAACCCCACCACTGTAGCTAACCCTAGCGCCTGATCTCAACCGTCCATGCACAATGATCGACGACCAGGTTTTGAGGGGTTTTGAGAGGGGTTTTGAGGGATTTTGAGAGGTTTTGACTGATTAGGGTTGAGCATAACTAATTCAAAAAAAATCAAAAAAATATAAAACTTGCGGACATAGTCTTATTATGTCGTATAGTAACGAGGAAAAAAAATATAAATATGGTTTACATACATTTTTACGAAAAATCATTCACAAAATTGTCATTCCTCAAACAATGTAGTATGGAGTTCAATGGAGAGAGTAGTGGGCACCCGAGAGTAGGTGGGGTTTTGAAAATGAAAAGTGTGAAAACCTCACCAAAACTTCATTTTGGATTGACTTAGAAAGATCTGAACTTACTTTTCTCATTTTTCATGTTTTAAACTTGTTTTATATATAATTTTCTATTAAACCTTGTTTTTTCAAAAAGAAAACAAAATAATAGAAAATTAATTCAATAAATAGTGAGACTTTAGATTTACACTATATAGGTAGAATAGATGTGTAGAAAATTTATTTGGCTGGTTTAGACAAGGTGCCAAAAAACTTGCTTAAATATGAGGCCATTTACGCTACCTTTGGAGGTCATTTGAAACATACTTTTCATGACTATGAGTTCAACTTACCAAAAGGGCTCGGAATGATTAGCAAGCAAACATATTTCAGTTGAGGTACTTTAGATAGCACTAAAACATCAATAGCCCAAATTTAAATTTAAATTTAAATTTTATTTGGCTGGTTTAGACAAACAAGTTCGAGTAGAAATATGGGGATACATAGTGACTACCAGTACACACCAAGTTACAAATATTATTACATGCCCCAAATTTTCAAACTGTTCTCTGTTCTACTTCTTCCTACCACGTCGTGTGCCCTTCTTCGCCTTAGCCCTTCTTATTTTTGGTTCTACTACACACACAAGTTCACTGATCATCTTGGTTTTCTTCACTG
The DNA here is from genome assembly GCF_018294505.1 of Triticum aestivum. Taxonomy (NCBI): domain Eukaryota; kingdom Viridiplantae; phylum Streptophyta; class Magnoliopsida; order Poales; family Poaceae; genus Triticum; species Triticum aestivum. The sequence goes on along the minus strand of NW_025234258.1, from coordinate 3,565 downwards.
GTGTTTTCAACACCTCGCCAATACCCTCGTTATCAGTGTTTTCAGTCTCAATGTTGACACCAGTTTCAGTTTCTTTGGTGTGTACCTCAACATGGGTTTCTTCAGTCTGAACCTCGACACGCTCAGGTTCAGTTTCTTCAGTCTGAACCTCGACATGCTCAAGTTCAGTTTCTTCGGTGTGCACCTCCACATCAGTTTCTTCAGTCTGCTCAGGCTCAGGCACACTTCTCTTCTTTCTACCGCCATTGACTCTTGCTTTTTTTGTTGACCAACACTGTTCAACAACAAGGGGCTGACTTGCTCGCTTCCTCCTGTGCAGAAAATGTTATAGATATAGTAATTGGAAAAAGGCACCAAATCAAAACACAGACAAATAAACAAGAACATACTTTGGCTTATCAGGAATGTAACGGCATTTGACAGATCCCACTCTATGCCCAAGTTCCTGGCACAACTTGCATCTGTTTTTGTTACCTTTCTGGGCCCCTTTTTGGCTTTTCATCTTTCTTTCCCTTCTTACTACTCCCACCTTTCTCAAACGATGCATTGAATCTACTCTGTTTAGGCCTGCCAGCCTTTCTTTTCGTCAAGGGAGGACACATGGAAAATTCAGTGTCCACTTCAGGCCACTAAGAGTGATCTGTAAGTGCTGGAATTGGAGTAGCATATGTAGCTTTGAATCTTGCTACCGAATAATATTCATGCTCACATGTTTATCTTTGATTGGAATGCTAAAAAAAGAATGGCATGCTCACATGGTTTATCAGTGTGTTGCCACTCGAGGCAAATGCAATCATGCAATTCAGTGTTAACAACATGTCTCCTTCCAGTTTTGTTATCTCTAACTTCAGCACCCCAAGGTGAAGATTTTTCAACAAACAAATGTGAAAGACTTCTGCTCCTATTGACCACCTGTTGTACCACTGCTGGAAGCTTATCACCTTGCAGACAATCACCTATCCTTCTTCTCAATTCCCACAACCGCATGAGCATGATCCTGATTTGGTCAACCATGTCATGCAAAGGCAAATCTTTTAACTCCATCACCTTGTTGTTGAAACTCTCTGCCAAATTGTTGTTGATGTGGTCACACTTGATGGTAGTGTTGAATGCTGACCTATACCATAACAAAGAATGGTAGGTGTTCAGCCATGGACCAAACTCATCACATGCTGCCATTATCTTATCAAGATGATATTTGTGCGTCTGTCTAGTGTAAGATCTTGCTGCTGGCCACATGCGCCCAAATTCTTCTCCTCTAATTTTTTTGATCAAATTCATCCACAAATGACCAGCACTCCCTCTGCTCAGCATGTGGTAAAACATTTTCACTGAATTTTCAAGCCCCTTACATGCATCTGTGTGTATAGCCAAAGGTGACACTGGCCCTAGGCATCTTTTCAACTGGATCATGAACCATGTCCATGAAGCCTCTGTTTCTGACTGAAACAAGCCAACAACAATAGGAAACATCCAGTTGTGTCCATCTAGAGTATTGCATGCTTCTAACTGACCATTCCACTTGCCTGTTAAAAATGATGAGTCTATGCTCAAATATGGATGGCACCCTGCTTTGAAGCCATCTATGCAAGGCTTCAAAGCCATAAAAAACTTGGAGAACTTGACTTCACCTTTGGTTGATACCTCTGTATCTATCTCCACAACACTACTAGGTGACCTCTTTTCCACCTCTGCTTTGAAGTTGTAAAGCATCCTAAATGTATTTTCCCAATCACCATATAAATCTTTCATTGTCCTTTGTTTTGCCTTCCACACTGTGGTATATTTCAGTTTAATGGGGTACATCTTTTCCAAGTCTACTTTGAGTTTATTGGCAGTAGTGTTTGGTGTTTTGGCTAAAATTGGGGTGATCTTTTCTGCAACCCAAAGTTGTGATGTCATGGTTGATACTCTCTGTGAACTTGTAATACAAGTATGTTGATTGGGGATTTGGTTAACCCTAATAGTACTTCCATCAGGTTGCAGTCTAGCAGATATGTACCACTTGCAAGGCTTGACACTACCATCAAATCCTCTGCACCTCGCATAAAACTTCTTTCCATCAGTCCAAACAGTCTTGGCATCAAAATCATGTTTCACTGCATAAGTCTTGAAACACATCCTAAACTCCTTCATGCTTGGGAACAACTTGCCTACTTCAATGACAGAGTTTTCTTTGTCATACACATGCACCGGCTCATCATCATGTGCATCATCTACTTCATCTGTAGCTTGTTTCATCAATTGTTCATCTACATCTTCATCAGCATTAGCAGGCAAACTAGATTTGCCCGTCTCCTGCTTATCTCTGTCATCGACTGGAATGCCAAAAAGTTTGGCCATCTCAATGTCAGGCATTGGTGCAATGACCAAATCAGTAGGCTCATCTAATTGAACTACATTCCAATCAACAGTTGCTGCAGTCTCAGTTTCAGTTCCAGTCACCTGTCCCTCTTCGGCTATTACTGTAAGTTCAGTACACATGGGAATCAATGACCTCTGTGTAGCCCAATCATCATCTACCATATGCGCAGCCAATTGTGATGGCACATATCCAACCTTCGAAAACATATTCAGATCAACCAGCTCAGCAAAAAAATTAGCTCTTGTGCTTGTCCAGCTGTTTTGCCGATCGATTTCATCAACAATTTGTTCACCATCTTCCATTCTCACATACTCTCCTTTCCAATCATCAAACCGCAACAGTGATACTTCTTGCTCTGGACCCCAAACAACATTCTCCCCAATTTTTTCCACCCATTTCTTCACTGCCTTCTCTCTCATGTTCTGCAGAACTTGTGGATCAATCTCTGTAAACTCAACCTCCCATTTAACAATTGTGTCTCTCTCAATGTTCTGAATGGTACCATCAACTAATTTTTCCTTTGATGGAAAGAAATTGACCGTCAATTCGAAGGTCCGAGCGGCAGCATCCCCTCTGTCAGTGGTGACAGTGTGAGCCCGTGAGAAAGAGCAGACTAGGCCCTAATTGCATGCAAAATTGGATTGGAGAGAGGCGCATTACCTATTCAAAGTTGAATCTGGCGGCTCCATCTCAGTATGCCCATGGGCTCCCCTCACAACCTATCGATTCAACAAGCGAAAACAGAGGAAACAAGCTGAGATCTACGGGGCCGAGAGAGGAACGGGAGGGGGACTAGGGTTCTCACTCACCATTTTTTGAGGACGAAGGCTCCGTCGCCGTTGAGAACGAGGGATCCGCCACCGCCACCGAGAATGCAAGATCCGCCGCCACCGGAGAAGAAGGGGGGAGGGGGGAGGGGGCAAAGTGGCGGGCCCGACACGGTCGGGCGGCAGGGCACGGTCAGCTGTTTTGAGGAGCAATTAAGTTGGACCCACATGTCCTAACATAAACAGGCTTGGTTGACGACCAATTTAAATACATTTAACACCCCATTTGGCCCTGGGCTATTTACCTGCTCAAATGTGTCGCACCACAGCCATTCGCTCGAACAACGTCGCACTCAAGCCAATTCACATTAAAAACGTCGCACAGGAGCTACTGGCCCCCCAAAATGTTAAGACCGGCCCTGGATGCTAGCCT
>NW_025234257.1:0-7250 GCF_018294505.1 Triticum aestivum | reverse complement strand
GCCCAGTTGGGCCGGTGGCTTGCTGGGCCAGAGCCAAGTGGGAGGGGGGGTTCTCCTCCTTTTTTTTGTTAGTTTGTTTTTCTATTTTATTTCTTTTCTTCTTTTCTGTTTTATTAAATTTCGATGTTTATGAAAAACCCAAGTTGCACCTAAAATATTTTTAATACTTATGCCACTACCGCAATTAACTTGGCACCTAATATAAAATCATTTGAAATTGTTTATTATTTTATAATCATTTAACTAATTGTTTTGCTACTATTATATTCATTTTGAGTACTTACATATTTTATACAAGTGTGGTTTCTCCACCATAATTACCTACGCATTATTTGGCACAACCAGAACATTTTAGTTTTATTATTTGAAAACTTTTATTGTTTGCCTATTTTTGAATTTGAATTTGAATCGGTTTCGAACTAACTCGAGATTAGCAACTATAAACAAGGTGACGTGGCACCATTTGCAGAGGATCACTGTAGCTTAATTACCCGGGCGTCACAATTCTCCTCCACTACAAGAAATCTCGTCCCGAGATTTAAGCGGTGGAGTAAGGGGCGAAGGTGTTGGTAGCGAAAAACCTAACGAGTCTTCTCGGTCTTTGTTGCTCTTTCGAAGAGGTTGATCCCTTACATTGACGTCTTCATTACTCTGCTTCAGGTCATCATGGTGCAGTCGTCCTTTTCTTCGGGAACTCCAACGTACTTACGAATAGGTAGGGGGCAGCTCTGCTACGACATAATGCTTATGAGGGAAACAAACTGGGGTTAACCAATGAATGAGCATAAGATTATCCCTTGAGTTGAACATATAAAATACATCGAGAGTAAGGTACGAAGGTACAATAAGAGGTTCCAAGCGGATAGGTGGTTGCTCGAAGTCCGAACCAGAGTGAGAAAGGGGTTCAAAGTAGCGATAGTAAGTATTGCGTCTGATACCATAATAGAGCACTAGGAAGGTGGCCCATGAATTAAATACGAAGCCAAGCGTGGGGAATAACCACTAGAAACAGGGTTGTACGGGAGAGTCAGGTTTCGATCCAGTGGACCTGTGGGTTATGGGCCCACCATGTGGGTTAGAAGTAGGAAGGGCGGAGACGTCTTGTGTGATCATGCAAGCAAGGCATGTCAGGGGGGTTAGCCTGTCGATTAAGTCGGCAACAACGTCGATACCAAGGGCGAGGGACGAAGAGAACCATTTTCCTGCTCGTTGGACGAGGCGGACCAATAGGCAAAGTTCCCGTCCGTCGGTGGCTACCGAAATGTCATCAACACTAGAAACAGGGTCTTACTGACAAAGTTGTACATCGAGGTGTTTGCACAAGCAGTGGATTATTACTGCTTATATCGTATAGATCATAGAAAAGGTTTAAACAAACCAATGGAAGAAAAATATGATCATCGGATTAAACAGAACAATGGAAAGGAAAATATGTTTAAACACATATTTCAAGGGTATATCCTTCCCAAGGACAAGCAGAGCAAGATATCCATGACAGGATATAATGTAGAAAACTCTTTAGGTAGGGGAAAGAATTTTCATGACATTACCCATACAACGGTGTTTGGATAATTTAGCAGGAAACATTTAGCATTGGCTTCAAATGTCCTTGTTGACAATCGGAGTTCCACAAACATGCTTCGAGACAACATTACATGGTCTTCAAGCAAGTTCAGACTTTGGAAACAAAAAGGGTCCATCAGGAATAACTTGTAGAATAAGTCTTACAATTTCCTCCAGGAAGAATGGTTGTCCTTGCAAAAGAAATTATAACGATAGGTCCTCCACCCAGCGGGGGAGGGGGGGGTGCTAGGCATGACATCATGTTACCGGGTCACGTAGAGATCAATGTTACAACTCTTGGAGATATGTCCCAACCATCATATCTGACCGAGATTCAGATCCGGTTGGTGTCAGGATACCTCAGACTTAGGATACCTGAGAAGAAAAGGTGCAACGCAATTTGACGAGATGACATTGTAAGATTCTTGGGGAAATGAACTGTGAAGTGATTTCCGTTATCAAGAGTCCATCATTAACCCAAGGAGAGGACAAGGAGGTGTCTGGTGAACTCAACGGCAATTCACCGAGATTCCCAAAAGATGGATTTCCACAATTAAGTGAACAAGGAGATAACATTTGTCAGATCAAATGATATAGGGAAGTATGCTCGAGGTAAACATACACAATTAACATTGGTTGAAAGGTGCGCCCGAAATGTGGGTTGGGTTGCACGACCAATGTCAGAATGGTGATTCAATAATCAATAGCCTAAAAATGAACTTTCGACCATTAACTTCAAAGAAATAGGGTTGCTAGAAGGAAAGAATCCAAACAACACCGTTCACTTGTTGGAATTAACACGGGGACCAAGAAAGAATGGTGATGCTGAGAAGTATTTCTATGTCAAGAATTCTCAAGAGGTGGAACAAATCTCAGAACATTCTTGACATAAAGGATGGTAATACTCCAAGGTAAAGAAGAACAATTGCTGGATAGCAAGGAACTCAAGGTATAACACCAAACATGAACAAGCTTGTGTTGGTGGGAGGGCAATAAAGTGGTCGACGATAATACAATTCATCGAGGGCAAGGATGGTATGTCTCATCATGAATTCAATTGATATCCTGGATGAGCTCAGAATGTTGATGATCTCGAAACCTTTGTCGCGAGAGTTCATGAAGATGTAATCGATCGGCTACGACATCAAGTCAAAGTAATGATGAAGTGAAAGGTTATAGGAACCAAGGGTACGACACAAACTCGAACTCAAGCTTGTTGGTTAAGGTGAAAGGATATGACGAGGAAAATCGACGTAAGGTTAGTTCATCGTCGAAAATTTGGTGCTCCGAGAATAAGGACCAGGTAGCACAGTTAGAATCGTCACGACAATGATATAGCCAAACAGGCTAGGAATGGCGTGATCGGGTACAAACTCGTACTTATAGAAGCTTACTGAAGAGTTGTTGAACCGAAGAGCGGACTCGGTTCAGTTATCGGTGTTTTTGAGTGTTCAATAACTCAGAGCCCGCGAAAAATTGGAATCAGTGGGAAGGTAGCACTTGATGAAGAACTCATAAGGAGTTATGCAGTTCCATGATAATCTCGAGATACCAGGGGGGTAATACTCGTCACAAGATCAAAGTAAAGGTGGGACTGGTGTATTGATCCATAGAAGACAATTGTTTTTAACTTGTCCAAGAAATGAGATCAAAGAAGAACAATCATGGTCGGAACCACGGTTGCAAAAGGCCAGATCCTAGATATAAGATGAACTTATACCAAAGGAATAATTTATTTAAAAGAAGCTTTAATGATAAGATCTACAACGTGTCCATGGGCATGAACACAAGTTCAAGGTCGACCCCCACTTCTCCAATGCATACCCTTTCATTCACTTCTCGCTTTCGATGAAGTTATAGCGTTGAAATCTTATCTGGCAAAATACCAGAAGAGTACGACTCGTGAAAACTTTCGAGTTCACACATATTAAGGAAGGCATAGGTTCAACCCATCTGGGCATCTTAGAATCATATACCAGAATCTTTAGAAGTAAATAACTCAAGCTCGAAGGCAAAGCATGGTTGAGAAAGCAGACGATACAATTTACCAAAGGCATTATGTATCCGAGAAAAGGCCCACAAGGTTATTGAATATGAAGGGTGTTGTCAGATAAAATCCAACAAGGGATCTGGTGGCCCACAAGGGATCTGACGTGAGCATCGGTACTCAACTAGAGGAAGCAGATTATAGAAACAACTGACTAACTCAATTGTCAAATGCAAAGGAATTATGATTTCCAAATCAAGGGATCAGAAGCAATGCTCTGATTAGGGATGGATAAGTTGAATAGCCTTAGGGTACAATCAACGACAATTGGATTGGTCGAGAACCAATTCCAGTTAAAAGAATGGAGGCTCAGCCGGAAAGGTAATTTATAAGGATCAATGATGATTGCGTGTATTCGCAGAATATTGAGTCAACAGACTCAAAATGATAATGACAAGGAATGTCAATAAAATTTCTATACTTATGGGATTAATCATAATGAAAGCAAACAAGAAATTCCAGAGCAATAGGTTGCTGAGGATTTTCGGAATATTGGGTGGTATTTCGAAGACTTTTGTGTAACACATGAACAACTGGGGAGGAGCGGATACTCGACAAGTGCGAGGATTTATTTGAAGGGGGTATTCATGTGGCGAAGAACTGTTAGGCAGTAGGCACAAAGTATTCTCGGAACAATAGAGAAAACTTCGGGGTATCTTGTAATAACAAGATCAATGGGGGATGATCGTATGAATGGCAAGTGTAAGTAGTTATCCGTACGGATTTATCAGTGGTCAGGAATAGCCAAAGTGATGGGCACAAGTCTCGAGAGAACATCAGAGAGTATCTTCAGAATCTTCTGATGTAGCAGGTGATCCTCTGCAATAAGGGGCTCTTCGGGTGGATGCGATCACGAGATCCTAATCTTAGAGTTAGCAAATTCATTTAACCTGAATAGTAGAGAGATCAGAGTCCCAGAGTATAGGTCGAGGAGTAAAAGATCCTAGTACCACCCGATGGCGACGTGGGCCCGTAAGGCACACAGCCAAGTTAGTAAAAGTTTTTGTAATGTCTAGACTCGACTTCGGCCAAGGAGTGTGGAAGGGGGATTCCTACAGGCAGTCGGCTCTGATACCAACTTGTGACGCCCCCGATTCAATCGTACACTAATCATGCACGCAAATGTGTACGATCAAGATCAGGGACTCACGGGAAGATATCACAACACAACTCTACAAATAAAATAAGTCATACAAGCATCATAATACAAGCCAGGGGCCTCGAGGGCTCGAATACAAGTGCTCGATCATAGACGAGTCAGCGGAAGCAACAATATCTGAGTACAGACATAAGTTAAACAAGTTTGCCTTAAGAAGACTAGCACAAACTGGGATACAGATCGAAAGAGGCGCAGGCCTCCTGCCTGGGATCCTCCTAACTACTCCAGGTCGTCGTCAGCGGGCAGCACGTAGTAGTAGGCACCTCCGGTGTAGTAGGGGTCGTCGTCGACGGTGGCGTCTGGCTCCTGGACTCCAGCATCTGGTTGCGACAACCAGAAAGAAAGGAAAGGGGGAAAAGGGGGGAGAAAGCAACCGTGAGTACTCATCCAAAGTACTCGCAAGCAAGGAACTACACTACATATGCATGGGTATATGTGTAAGGAGGCCATATCAGTGGACTGAACTGCAGAATGCCAGAATAAGAGGGGGATAGCTAGTCCTGTCGAAGACTACGCTTCTGGTCACCTTCGTCTTGCATCAAGTATAAGAGAGTAGATTGAAGTCCTCCAAGTAGCATCTCCCAATAACATCTCATAGCATAATCCTACCCGGCGATCCCCTCCTCATATCCCTGAGGTAGAGCGACCACCGGTTGTATCTGGCACTTGGAAGGGTGTGTTTTATTAAGTATCCGGTTCTAGTTGTCATAAGGTCAAGGTACAACTCCAAGTCGTCCTGTTACCGAAGATCACGACTATTCGAATAGATTAAACTTCCCTGCAGGGGTGCACCACATAGCCCAACACGCTCGATCCCATTTGGCCGGACACACTTTCCTGGGTCATGCCCGGCCTCGGAAGATCAACACGTCGCAGCCCCACCTAGGCAAAACAGAGAGGCCAGCACGCCGGTCTAAACCTAAGCGCACAGGGGTCTGGGCCCATCGCCCATAGCACACCTGCACGTTGCGTACGCGGCCGAAAGCGGAACTAGCCCCCTTAGTACAAGAGCAGGCTTACGTTCCAATCCGGCGCGCGCCGCTCCGTCGCTGACGTCTGAAGTGCTTCGGCTGATACCACGACGTCGGGATACCCATAACTACTCCCACGTAGATGGTTAGTGCGTATAGGCTCGTAGCCAGACTCAGATCAAATACCAAGATCTCGTTAAGCGTGTTAAGTATCCACGAACGCCGAACAGGGCCAGGCCCACCTGTCTCCTAGGTGGTCTCAACCTGCCTTGTCGCTCCGCCACAAAGTAACAGTCGAGGGCCGTCGGGAACCCAGGCCCACCTCTACCGGGATGGAGCCACCTGTCCTTTCAGCCCCCTCGTCAGAATCACTTGCGGGTACTCAATGAGCTGACCCGACTTTAGTCACCATCTGTATAGTATGTATGTATGTAAAGTATATACCCGTGATCACCTCCCGAGTGATCACGGCCCAATAGTATAGCAAGGCAGACTGACAAGAATGTAGGGCCAATGATGATAAACTAGCATCCTATACTAAGCATTTAGGATTGCAGGTAAGGTATCAACAGGTGTAGCAACAATGTCAGGCTATGCATCAGAATAGGATCAACAGAAAGCAGTAACATGCTACACTACTCTAATGCAAGCAGTATAGAGTAGAATAGGCGATATCTGGTGATCAAGGGGGGGGCTTGCCTGGTTGCTCAAACAAGGAGGGGTCGTCGGTGACGTAGTCGTACACGGTGGCATCAGCGTCGGTCTCGTAGTCTACCGGAGATAAGAGGGGGAAGAAACAATGAATACAATGCAAACATAAACACGACGATGCGTGACGCGACAATGAGCGGTGCTAGGTGTGCCCTAACGTGGTATGAGGTGGTACCGGTTAAGGGGGGAAACATCCGGGAAAGTATTCCCGGTGTTTCGCGTTTTCGGACAGATGAACCGGAGGGGAAAAGTTGCGAGTTCGATAGTTTAGGGGTGTGTGGCGGACGAACGGACTGCGTATCCGGATTCGTCACGTCATTCTGAGCAACTTTCATGTTGAAAATATTTTAATCCGAGTTACGGATTAAAAGATATGATTTTCTAAAGATTATATTAATTTCTGGAATTTAATTAATTAATTATTTAATTCGAAAATGAATTTATGACGTCAGCATGATGTCATGCTGACGTCAGCAGTCAACAGGGTTGACTTGGTCAACCTGACAGGTGGGTCCCACTAGTCATTGACTGTTTAGTCTAATTAGTGCTTAACTAATCTAACTACTGTTTAATTAAACTAATTAGTTAGTTAGGTTAATGTAGTTATGATTAATTAACTAGGATTAATTAACTTAATTAATTTAGTTAATTAATTAATTAATTAATTAAGTTTATTTTTAGTTATTATTTATTTTCTATTATTCCTTTTTAAAACCCCTTTTTTTGGAAACGTTCTCTGGGCAGTGGCCCACTTGTCATAGGCCCAAGGCCTAATGGGTTCGGGCGCGGGGCGCAGCCC
>NW_025234256.1:0-7250 GCF_018294505.1 Triticum aestivum | reverse complement strand
CCGAAGCCACCTAACCACCGAGCCCCGCCATCCTCTGTCTCCACCGTCGACGCATCTCCAGAGTCGCGGCGCCGGCGCTGCGGGTCGCCCCGAGCCACCCTGCTGCTACCTACAGGCGCGACATGGAGTGGCGGAGCTCCCACGCGCATTGCCCGGCCCTCCCGTGCCGCGAGTCGCTGGCTCCGACGAGAGCAACGGTGCTCCTCTGCCTCGGCGTCGGGGAGAATAAGGAAGCGGCCAGGTGAGGCATTGACCTGGCCAGGCGGGCCCCGAGGCCCCACCTGGCAGCGACCCAGGCGCCCGGCCCCGCCTCAGCCGCTTTGACCCGGTCATCGCCACATCATCTAAAGTGGAGGCGCCCCGCCGCGAGCCGTTTTTCCTGACCGAAGGCGTATTTCAGAAAAGGCGCGTTCTGTTTAAACCGCCAAGGACTTGTTTGTAGAGGTATTTTTGCAGATTAGTCCTTGGGCTTTAAACGCCCGTATTTGTTTAACCGTAACTCCAAACGAGGCAATTCCAAAGCCTACTTCTTCGTTTCGTCAAGCCCGTTCTATTGGTCATGATTTCACTATGGCTTGACACTGTCAAAATGACCATTATGCCCTTGCCCTTATTCAGCCCCCTCTGAGAGAGTACGTTTTTCGATGATTCATTCCGCGAGTTTCTCGCACTTTCTCCCGGTGGTGTCTTCCAGCCCAGGCAAGCCACAGTACCCACTTGCATGATAGTCATGCAGTAGCCATGGTTTTCAACTTGAATCTTTATTAAATGTTTGTTTGTTGAAAAGATGGTTATCATTGTTCCGGTGATGTTTAGATTTGCATGTTCACTTTTGTGCTATGTTGTTTTGTACTCTGTGATCATGTTGTACCTGCTAGTATTCCCTTTCATATGTTTATGCTTGCTAGTAGTACATGTTGATGTTGGTGATGTTCATACTAGTCAGTATGCCATGCTCAGTGGATATGATTTATTGTTGATATGATGGATAGTTATGTGATACCCTCATGATTATGTTGATATCATGTTCATGCATTTTATCATGACTCAGCATATTTGCATTCAAGTTAACCAAATTAAATTGAACTTGAACAACTGTTGGCTGAGTCATGGTGCCGTCGAAACGATGCTGATGAGTGCAACCACGCTTACCGGTATGGGACGGTCCTAACTGGGTCTATTGTCGTGCCTCTCGCCGGTGCCTCCAACGAGGGAAGGTTATGGGCGCGCTACCCTAATCAGGTAGGCGGACATAAGCCTTGTGTGCCTGTTGTTGAGTTAAGTTTTTGGGTCCTAGAGTGGATCGTTGGCACGACGGTGGTTTGAGGTGTCTTGAGGTAGGCATGGGGCCACCCATGACTTAGCCCAGAGGGGAGTGAGTCGGAGTGGCCGGGAGAGTGTCATGGCAGTAGATCGGTTTTGTTGGAACGCCATTGGTCCACCCGAATGGGAGTGCGAGGCCATGGGTTCCGTAGCGTGGGTACAGTGTACTAACCTTTGCAGAGTGTATATTAAATCTATCGATAGCCGCGCCCGCGGATAAGGGCCCAGTTCGAAAGTAGGGTACACCATGAGTCAACATTAATAAGAATAACTTGATTAATGACAACTCGTGGTTGTGATCGCCGTACGGATCATGGTTTGGGACCAAGTATTGGTCGTGGTTGTGATTGCCGTAAGGATCACAGTAGTATCGAGGATACCGAGATGTTGTATATTCGTGATGTTGTGCGAGAGTCATGGGTAAAAATCAAGCTCCTTGTGGTCATTTAATGATTACTACGATATTGTTTATACCAAGCTTGATTTGATCCTGAGATGATCATGTGATGTCCGAGGTTGGTAAGTAATGCATGTGATGGTTATGAGGTCAACCGAGCAGGATAAGTGGTGCATATAGTGTCATCATGTTGCATGCTAGTACTGTCGGATTAATATGTTCATGTTGTGCTAGCTGTATCATGTTTATGTTGGTCATGCCATGTTATTCTGATGATCTCCTGATAATTCCTGTTTAACCTGTAATTGCCATGATGTTGTCTGTCTTAAATGCTTCTGGTTATTGTGAGCTTGCAAGTACATTCAATGTACTGACCTGGCATGTCATGCCAGCTTGCAGTTCATGCCGGATTTGATTGCTTGCTTGTCGTGGTTTCCGTTCGTGGGAGCTAGGATAAGCGTTCCAGCCAGAGTCCCTGCGGAGTGGAGTTCACCACCGTCGTTGTTGTTCCGATGTTAGAGTTCTTCCGCTGCATCATGTTGTTCTGCTGCTTGCATAGAGCAACAGTGGCAGGCATAGTGTCGCCATGCCGATGTAACCATCGTACCCAAATAGATTGTAATAAAGAGCTAGTTTGTTCTATGCTAAGTAGTGACGTATTCCAGAAAACTTCATCTCGATCTCTAGGCTGGAATACGTGGTGTTCCAGTTTTCTCTGAGCCGGGGTGCCACAGGGCTTGGTATCAGAGCAGGTCTGGCTGTAGGACGCCCTAGACCGCGTGAACGTTAGAAAGCAGTAGTATAGACCCCAGTTGGTTTGTTGCACTTGATTGCTGCATTTGTTTGTTGCATAGCATGCATATAGCCTTAGTATTTGTACTAATGGTTTATCTGGTGAGTGTAGCTAGCATCGGACCGGATCCACTACAGCTCAACCTTTGCATTTCTCTAGTTCCTTTTTCCTTCGGTGTTTGGTGTCATTTCTGTCCCAGCAGAGTGATGCCAAGTGATCCCGACACTGTTTGCAAAAATGGTGCTCAGGTATCGCGCCGATGTCTTTCTTTCAGTACCGCCTATCATTTCGGTGATTGACATGTTTCTATCCCGGGTCGTTCTTTTATTTTGTCATGTTGGCAACCCTTAATGATCTTAGTTATCAAGAAAGGGCAATGTCAGCAGCCTCAGTTTGTCCCCGCAATCTTAACTCTTGGACGAGTACGGATCTTTTTCTGTCCGCTTGATAATAATGTGGTTGTGACCTTCGTGTCCCTCTACATGATTATCGAGTGTGTCCTCACCTCCGAGCTAGTTCAGGTTGGCATCTGGCTAAGCTAGCACTTGGTGTAGAGCTGTTTACACCAATTCTTCCACACATTTATTTGAACTCGTGCACATCGTCATAGAATGTTAGATCGTAGTACCGGAGTTTCCGCAAGATTTGTGTGCTTACGTGTGCATGCATATTATTGTGTGAGTAGCAGTAATATATGATGATTGATTGATGTATTATGCTTGTGTGCTTTTGTTTTAGTCGTTTCGTTTGTTCCTTTATTTGGGCCTTCGGTGTTACAAATTTTTCCCTTATTAAAGTTGCTCGTCAGCCAACACTGGACCCGAAGAGTCAGCAAGAAATGCATATATTTGGAAACTCAGCTAAACAGAATGGAATTAACAGCTGACTGCAGTGAAATTGGGAATATCTTGTATGGATGCAAAAGAAATCCTGGATGGACTGCCAGTATCAAGTTTGCATTAGCGTGCACTGATCACAACAAAATGATTAAATCAACAAGAAGATAAATTTTGTGCAAGGTTGACAGAATATTATCAAAGGTATGGCTCAGATACACGTTTAATTTTTTGTTGAGGATGACTTTGGAACTCGATGTACTTAGAAGCAAGCAAAAATATGGCATGTACTCAGAAAGAAGGATAGTCCTGCAAAACCTTGTTTCATGCAAGAGATCAACATCAGAAATATTAAGATGGTATGTATATGTGGAACTCGGTCCGCATATCACAATAAGAAGTTTCTGGTGTAAGCAACCCACTTTTCCCTTGCAAGCTACCAGAGAAGCGTCCAAGGTAAGATTCATCTATCTTCCTCAGTACGATACGTGGATGATTTTCCGTACAAGGTACTCTGGCTTCTTCAGTAAGCAACCGCAAAAGCTTCCAGCATAAGGTACTGAGTCTTTCCCCAGCGAAGTCTTTAAGGGGGTAAGCTTCTGAAGCACGATATTCAGTCTTCTTCTGCAAGCTGTCCGATGAAAGTTTCGAGCACAAGCCAGCAACTATTCCTCAGTAAGACATTGGTACAAGGTAGTACGCTGTGAATTGTTAGCATATGGCAGTGAATCCCAAGAATCAGATCCGCAACATTTTGGTCAGAATCAAGAATCAGTCTGAATACATGTCTGTCTCAGAATCAGGTCCTCATATATATGCAATGAGCATACGACCAAGATCTTACAAGTCACTCGGTTGAGGATCTGACAACCACGTGAGGATGGTTACAAGAATAAAGCCAGTATACACCGCAGTGTGACAAAGGATTATGAGGATTGACGACATCAATGAGCTCAATACAAGTACCCGTGAACCTTGAAAATGATCCTGATGAGCCCTTGTTCCCTTTTTCTCCAATGACGGCACCACGCCTGTGATCTAAGCTGTTTCTAGCTATCCGGGGTGGATGTCGATTTTTGTTTCTCTCTTCAACAATTGTCACGAATCTGAGCTGCTTTTCGGCCGTCTTGTACAGCTATTGAGATTCTTTTTGTGATAGTAGCCCTATAGCCGCTTTTTGGCTATTTTAGGGAGCTGCCACCTTCTTCTTATCGACCCGGTCTCATGCTCTGAGCTGTTTTTCGGCTGTCTTGAGCCGTGGTTGAGTTATTTCAGTAACGTCCCAGTTCTGAGTTGTAAAGACCGTTTTGGTGGCTACTGATTTATTTGCCAAGTTCTTGCAAGTGTTTCGGATGATCATTTCCCAACAATCAGAACTTGAGAGGTGTTGAACCTGCCATTTTATAGGTTACCTTATCAGAAAAATGAGGATAAACTACAATTGCCGAAAAATTGCATCGACAGTACCTATGGTCATACGAAGAAACAATATGACCCAGCTCTTTCAGCCAAAGATCCAGACCAAGAAAACAATAATGAAGGAGCAAGACTAGTGATGCAGGTATGAAAATTGTACACGACCCCCATGGCGTAGATCCCCCGAACAGTCTAAGTCAGTATTGATCCACCTGGATATGCCTACAGCATGAGTGATCGGCATGAGGAATAACAGTCTGGAAGCCTGAGTCCTCATTTATATGAATCATCATGGATAGCCTATCGTCAACAAAAAAAATTCCATCAGAACCACCGTCAGTCATGTCTGCAGATATTATCATACAAGCCAAACCCTTTATGCTGGCCGCAACAGGAGACAATCAAATATTTGGTATAGATCTGGTAGTCATGATAGTGGAACCAGTTAAGATGATTCAGAAACTTCTGCGATGAGTCAGAATCTGTCAGGAAACGGTTATGTTTTAACTCACTGTTTAGAACCCAAAGGACCTACATTTAGTGGAGAAAACCAATGCAATGAGTTAGAGCTTGAGTTTTCATTAGAAAAATATGATCATCATTACATTAAAGGTTGTCAGTGCCGGGTGGCACACCGAGCGGAAATCACTTTTGGTTCGTGAGACGGACATATATTTTAGTCATGATAATCAAATCGCACTCAACTAGTCAGCAGATCTAAAAAGAAATTGGAGCCTATATAAGCATGAGCAAGAAAGGTAAGATCTGTCAGATTGTGGATACAGTAAAGCAAACCACCCCAGGGCCAGTCGGATAAAAATTTAATGGGAATAACAATAAAGGAAAAAGGATACCCGAGTTGGAAACAGTTTCCTTAAGTCAGAATATTCATACTTGTTCCCTGAGCAACCAAATCTCGAGGACAAGATTTCTTTAAGGGGGTAAGGTTTGTGACAGCCTGATTTTTGGCCCTTTCTTTTTCTTTTGTTTTTCCAAGGTTTTTGCCTGAGTTTTCTTTTTTCATGGCTTTGTGGTCTGGAAACTGAAGAAGATGCCCTCTTCTTTGCTTCCAGAGTGGCTTGTCATTCCCAAATATTTCCCTAGACCCTGTCATTTCCATCCTAGCCCAAATCCCAATATTCTTTTTATTGGGAATATTCCTTTTCTGTTAAAGGAATAACTCAAATTGCCCTATGTTGTGAAGCAACCTATATTTCCCTCACTCATAAAATTCCCAAATAATTCTCATAAATTTTTGGCTCATATCTTGATCAGATATGGCAAAACCATTTATTGCCATGTTCAAAAATATTCAACAATATTCCTTTTTCTATTCTGCCCTGAATGGCACTTTGTGAAGGAAGTGTCATTTATATTTTTCTTAGTGGCTCCCAACCTTTTTGGGCATGTTTATATGTCCAAATAATTGCCTCATGCACAAGTTCAAATTTATCTGCCTAGCCAATCTTCCTCACTGATATTTCAAAGTTTCTGTCAAACAGAAAGCTTTGTGAAGGAAGTACTATCTAGGAGTCCCAAATGAGATGAACTTTTGCACACTCCTTAATGTGCTCATATTAACCCCTTCCACCCATTTGCAGCCCCATCCAATTATCTATGTGAGCACAGGAGCAAATCATTGATTCTGGCAATATTTTCAGGGTGTGAAGCAAGTGCATTTTATATTTCTTCAAAAATCCTGATAAATTACCAGATCATTCTTATACTCATGAAACATCTCTCCACCTAATTTGGCATCATTTCATTGATCCAGTTGACCACCATAATTATTCCAATTTTCTGGTCAGCAGAGATGTTTGTGAAGCAAGTACCATTTTGGCTTTGCCAAATGGTATGATACTTGGTGAGCATCTTCATATGACCAAATGACTAAGCTTTTCCCAATTTGAGCTCAAGTTGACACTCCATGACAGTGCATCTTGCTGATCTTCATTTTTGGACCAAATAAGCAGTTGTGAAGCAACTATGATTTATCTTGGTCCATTTCTCCTCAAACTCCCCAGGATTGTAGTCCTTCCTAGCCTAAACACCCCAGACATAATACTTGACACATAGAAGCTCCCTGTTGATCACACTGAGCTGATAAAGTTTACTGCAGTAAACTTCAGAGCTCACTAACCTTTTAGTCGTAGCTGTTTTCACCAATCTACCACCGTAGTTGAAACCACCCTTTGAAGGACTTGCCGCTAGACAATGTTTTGGGTGCTGTAGAGCACTTAATGTGCCATGTTGTGTGGTGACTGCGCAGCTGGCATGCCTGTGCGCGCGCTCTGTGCACTGCGGCGTGTCCAGAGCACTGTTTGTGCTTTCGCACTGCTCCCTCTCATCGTCTTTGCGCGCGTGAGCATGTCCAGCGGCTGCACCGCATCGTCGCCGTCCTCCTGGAGCCCTCTCCCCCTCCGTCCGCCCCTCCGTCAGCGATCGTCACCGCGTGCCCACGAGAAATATGTAGCGGACCGTCTCT
>NW_025234255.1:0-7251 GCF_018294505.1 Triticum aestivum | reverse complement strand
TTGATCATATCTTTCCTACTACCCAGTTTTATTGCATTAGATCAAACCCTCAAACACTTGCATTGTTTAGGATCTAAATTAAATTGTGGGATTGGGAAGTAGAATTGAGGTAGTACCTATTACCTGTTACTTATGAAACCTTGGGAGTTACTTCTACGTTTGCTTATTATGCTATGCTATGCTAGTGGACGTGGATTGGGTGAGTGAATATCCATGACAGATGTGAGATTGTTAATTAATGGTTTATCTAAGGTGGCAACCTAAACACACATCTGGGTGGATTGAGGCACCTGGTTTCCATCAGGACTTGCCTGTATTTCTTCGGACCGCCACCCAGGCTCTAAGGGATCATAAGATATTTCAAACTGGAAACTTCCGTGTGCAGCCACAAGCCAATTATGGGCTCTGGCGTAGTTGATTAAGTTGTGCGAACTCTTACGGGTAGGCTAGCTGATGTAGGGGATGTAGGTTGGTACGGTCTACCCACATGTAAGGTGCTAGCGCTTCTGAAAGACTATGTCTCGGTCATCCGTTTCTCAAACACCATGTAGTGCGAGAATCAAGCGGAGGCGATCGAGTCTTGTGGGGAAAAATGCGCAAACCTCTGCAGAGTGTATAAACTAATCATGATTAGCTGTGTCCCCGGTTATGGACGTTTTGAGTATCTGGTAATTGAATATCATGTGAATCTCAACATGTTACCTCTAATAAAAGCTATTGGGTTTTAAATGAGTACTTTTAATTGGGATTGAGGATGCTGTCAACCATTCTCAATGTTTAACAACCACCATGATAGTTAAACAAAGTTATTCCTTTGATGTAGGGAAAAATTGGCTTTTCGCAAAACTGTAACCATAGAGCCTTACCACCAGCCAAATATGCATGTAGTATAGGCTCATTGTTTCATTACTCTCTATGTGTTACATTGCCAGCATATTCCATGTGCTGACCCGTTTTCGGGCTGCAACTTTCACGTTGCAGACTTTTCAGACGACGAGTAAGGTATTTTGGTTGTGGTTCTATACTCAGTGATGCCGATGGAGTTGATGGACTCACTTATCTTCCAAGCCTTCCGCTGTTATCGTTATTAGATGGCCTTAAGCCATATTTATTGTAATAAGTCCTCTTCTGGACAATCGATGTAATAAGTGTGTGATTGCTACTCTGCTATAAATCCTTCGAAGTACTGTGTGGTGTCAGCATTACTGATCCAGGGATGACACCTGAGCACAGAGACTTGATCCATTCGGGTCTGGTCGCTACAGAGATGGTATCAGAGCACACGCTGACTGTAGGACACGACCACTAAGTTAAAGCCATAGATCACTACTCTCCTCTCATTTTCTAACTCCTCATCTATTCTACTCTATTAGGATGACGAACGTGAAGATTAAGTACGCTCAACCGGATGAAGGCACACCATTTGGATTTCACTTGAAGGAAGTTACCAAGTACCTGAACATTGGACTACCAAGTTTCACCGGGACTTTCAACGCCACTCTGCCTGAAGAGGAGCGCTGGAAGATTCACGCTCACGTTCCAGGAAGGACATTCGCCCCAATCACCAAGCCTATAGATAGTGTTTTCAGTGCACCAACTTGGAGTCTGGGAAAGAGCATGGCAGCTCATATCACCATGGGACGCATTGGAGAAGTTTATCAAGAAGACCTCAAGGACACCATCTACCAGAATTGCGGACGCCGAGATGACAAATGGGACATAGTCAGCACCAAGAAGGATAGATCCATTGCAGCTTTTATCCAGGAGTTAAACCAGCACATTCGACGCCAGGAGAACCAGATGTGCAATGATATGTTGGAGTTGCAGAATGCGAAGGCAAGGATCATCGAACTTGAAGGAGAACTAAAGACTACACGCAAGGACTACATGGACGAGATCGTAACTCTAGCAAGACACAATAACGATCTTAAGCAGGAGATTGAAGAACTCAAGAGGAAGTTAGCATCCCAGGAGGAAGATGAGTACGTCACATGTCCAGACAACTACATCATCATCGACGACACCGATTCGGATCCAAGTGAACCCGATTTTGAAGACGAAGCTGGAGCAGACATCATGGAATCTTCCACCGGTTCAAATTAGTAGAAGTTTCCCCACATATTAGTAGTATTTCCCCCCATGTAAACATTATAGTACACGCACTTGCGATAGTTAGATCGTTGTAAGCCTTGTTTGATTGAATGGAGTGATTTTGTGTGCATTTGCTCATGTGCATTGGGTAGTGATTCCCCTTAGACCTCATTCTATTCTAAATTTCTCTTCTTTTCTAAACCCATCAGATGCCTCCGAGACGCGACCCTGGATTCGTTTTCCCGCCAGAGATCACCCAACTGATCCAGCAGCAGAACACCCTGATTCAAACATTGGTGCAGAACCAGGGCAACAACAACAACAACCCACCACCACCACCTGCGGATCATTTGACTCGTTTCCTTAGACTAAATCCGCCGGTGTACTCCAGTAGCACCGAGCCGATTGTAGCAGATGATTGGCTCCGCAAGATAGGAAGGGAGTTGACCACTGCAGGATGCACAGATGGAGAAAGAGTGAAGTTTGCAGCACATCAGCTTGAAGGACCCGCAGCCGCATGGTGGGAGAATTTCACAGCCACTTACCCGGTAGACACTGTCACATGGGATCAATTTCAGCAAGCTTTTCGCACTGCCCATGTCTCAGTAGGAGCCATGGCCATGAAGAAGCGTGAGTTTCGCAACTTACGCCAAGGAGGAAGGACTGTTGGCCAGTACGTGGATGACTTTAGCAAATTAGCACGTTACGCCCCAGATGACGTTGCTACAGATGCGGCTAAACAGGAGAAGTTTCTAGAAGGACTGAATGATGAGTTCAGCATGCCGTTGATGGTAGCAAGTTTCAATAACTACCAGGAGTTAGTAGACCGAGCCCTTATGATTGAAGGAAAGCAGCAGCAAATTGAGAACCGCAAGCGAAAGTATGGACAAGGGAAGTATAACTCTGGAGCTCAGCAGAAGACTCGTTATACCCCTAAATCAGGAATTCAGTTTCAGCATACCCATGGAGGAGGTAATTCGCACAACCATAATGGCCACAAGAATGGTAATGGGAATGGAGGAAGCAACGGCCAGAACCGAACAACCCCATCAACCCCAACCAAGAGAGACCTGAGTCAAGTCACCTGTTTCAAGTGTTCGAAGACCGGGCATTATGCAAATGACTGTCCAGAAGGCCAGAATGGAAATGGCAATGGAAGCTCTGGAAAGAAGCCCAACCCTTTCAACAGGGGACAGGTGAACCACATTGATGTGAAGGAAATTGAAGAGCAGCCCGATGCAGTAATCGGTAAGTTTTTGGTTAAGTCATTTACTGCAGTTGTTCTTTTCGATACTGGTGCATCACATTCATACATATCAAGGGAATTTGTGGATAAGTATGAGTTACCGACCCAAGCCCTTAGGTCACCCATGCTAGTAACCTCACCCGGAGCAGAGTACATGGCTAGTAAATGGTGTGATCGACTGCCACTAAGGATTGGACACTATGTTTTCCCCTCAGACCTAATAGTTCTGGAATCCCAAGGATTTGATGTGATATTAGGAATGGATTGGTTATCAAAGTATGGAGGAAACATTGATTGCTCCACTAGATCAATTTTGCTCACTACACCAGAAGGAAGAAGGATTAAGTATGTATCACGGCACGAGCCGAGGAGAGCACAAGTAAATTGCTTATCAGGAGTGGTGCAGGAAGAAGTACTAGTGGTGAAGGATTTTCCTGATGTATTTCTGGAAGAGTTGCCAGGCATGCCACCGGATAGAGACATTGAGTTTTTGATTGAACTATTGCCAGGAACAGGCCCGATATCGAAACGACCATACAGGATGCCAGCACAAGATTTGGCAGAAATCAAGAAGCAGATTAAGGAGCTATTGGATAAAGGTTATATACGCCCAAGCTCTTCACCTTGGGGATCACCCATTTTGTTAGTGGAGAAGAAGGATGGATCTTTGAGAATGGTTGTTGATTATCGTGAATTGAATGCGGTAACAATCAAGAACAAGTACCCACTACCAATGATAAATGATCTGTTTGATCGGTTGCAAGGAGCCAAAGTGTTTTCCAAGATCGACTTGCGATCAGGGTACCATCAGTTGAAGATTCAGGAGCAAGACATACCCAAGACTGCATTTACCACGAGATATGGACTGTACGAGTATACCGTTATGTCATTTGGACTGACTAACGCACCAGCTTATTTCATGAACCTGATGAACAAAGTGTTTATGGAGTTTTTGGATAAGTTCATCGTGGTGTTCATAGATGACATTTTGATTTTCTCGAAGAATGAAGAGGAACACAAGGAACAATTGCGATTGGTTTTGGAGAAGCTAAGAGAACATCAGTTATACGCCAAGTTCAGCAAATGTGAGTTTTGGCTAAAGGAAGTTGGATTCCTCGGACATGTTATATCCGGAGAAGGAATAGCAGTTGACCCCACAAAGGTTGAGACCGTAACTAATTGGGAAGCACCAACGACAGTTGGAGAGATTCGGAGTTTTCTTGGACTCGCAGGATACTACCGAAGATTCATTGAGAATTTCTCAAGGATTGCTAAGCCTATGACTGAATTGTTGAAGAAGGATAACAAATTCATATGGACTGAGGACTGTGAGGCAAGTTTTCAGGAGTTGAAGAAAAGATTGGTTACCTCACCAGTTTTGATATTGCCAGATCAGACTAAGGATTATGAGGTGTATTGCGACGCTTCACGTCGAGGACTTGGAGCAGTGCTTATGCAGGAAGGAAGAGTTGTTTCGTATGCTTCACGACAACTTAAGCCCCATGAGTTGAATTATGCCACTCACGATTTGGAGTTAGCAGCCGTTGTGCATGCCCTGAAGACGTGGAGACATTTTCTCATTGGAAATCATTGTGAAGTATATACGGATCACAAGAGTCTGAAGTACATCTTCACACAGAAGGAATTGAATCTCAGACAAAGGAGATGGTTAGAACTTATCAAGGATTATGATATGAGATTGCATTATCACCCCGGAAAGGCTAATGTCGTAGCAGACGCATTGAGCCGTAAAAGCCACGTCAATACCCTAATGATGGGAGGAATACCCAATGAGTTAGCCGAGGACCTTCGAGAGCTATGGTTGGAAATAGTTCCGAGAGGCTATGTAGCAACATTGGAGATTCAGTCGACACTGATGGACAAAATCAGAGAAGCCCAAAAGGCAGATAAGGAAGTTGCCTCTATAAAGGAGAAAATGGGCCAAGGAAAGGCTAAAGGATTTCGTGAGGATGAACACGATACACTATGGTTTGAAGACTGTGTTTATGTGCCCAATAACCCAGAAATCAGGAAGTTGATTTTACAAGAAGCCCATGATTCACCCTATTCGATTCACCCAGGAAATACCAAGATGTATTTGGATTTGAAGAACACTTTCTGGTGGACCGGAATGAAGAAGGATATTGCGGAGTATGTAGCAATTTGCGATGTATGCCAGAGAGTAAAGGCAGAACATCAGAAGCCAGCAGGATTGTTACAACCGTTGCCGATACCTGAATGGAAGTGGGATAAACTAGGCATGGATTTCATCACAGGTTTGCCAAAGACCCGTTCAGGATATGACTCGATTTGGGTTATAGTCGACCGTTTAACAAAGGTAGCTCATTTCATTCCAGTCAAGACTACCTATAGCAGTGCTAAGTTGGCAAAGATATACATGACCAGAATTGTGTGTTTACACGGAGTTCCGAGGAGCATCGTATCAGATAGAGGAACCCAGTTTACCTCGAAATTTTGGAACCAGTTGCACGAGACATTGGGAACTAGATTGGAATTCAGTACAGCTTTCCACCCACAGACCGATGGACAGACTGAGAGAGTCAATCAGATTTTGGAAGATATGCTGAGAGCTTGTGCACTAGATTATGGATCTAGCTGGGATGATAATTTGCCGTATGCAGAATTTTCCTACAACAACAGTTACCAAACCAGCTTGAAGATGGCACCTTTCGAGGCTCTGTATGGAAGAAGGTGCAGGACACCGTTGTCATGGGACGAAACTGGAGATCGTCAGTTGTTTGGACCAGATTTGATTAAGGAGTCTGAACAGAAGGTTAGGTTGATTCGAGACAGGCTCAAGGTAGCTCAGTCCAGACAGAAGAGCTATGCCGATTCAAAGCGCAAAGCGATTGAGTATGAAGTTGGAGACAGAGTATATCTCAGAGTATCCCCGCTTCTAGGAGTTAAGCGTTTTGGAGTTAAAGGAAAGTTAGCACCCCGTTTCGTTGGACCATATAAGATTCTGCAACGTATGGGAGAAGTTGCTTATAAGTTGGAATTGCCAGAAGGACTGTCAGGAGTTCATGATGTATTCCATGTTTCTCAGTTGAAGAAATGTCACCCAGAGATAGCAGAGGTACCGTTAAGAGACACAGTGCCACTGGAAGCAATTCAGTTGAAGGATGACTTGACATATGAGGAAAAACCTGTTAAGATTCTCGATTATGCCAGTAGAGTTACCCGCAGCAAAGTTATCAAGTTTTGTAAAGTTCAGTGGAGCCACCACACTGAGGATGAAGCCACCTGGGAAAGAGAGGAAGTTTTGCTCAAGGACCACCCTCACCTATTTTCTAGCCAACCAGAATCTCGAGGGCGAGATTCATCTTAAGGGGGTAGGTTTGTAACATCCCAAATTTTCAATTTGGAATGTTATACATTAGGTCATCATGCATATCATATTTCTCTCGCATTTTCCGATCCTAGAAAATTTCACGCAACTCAAGGACCCTCGGAGAGAGTTGGAAGTTTCATTATTTTCATATTTGGGATTTCTCAAATTTTGAAAATAGGATCATTTGGATTTATTTAATTATCTTCATAAAGTTTTTCCTATAAAAATTTTAAGAGAGGGAATAATATGACTTTCCCAATATTTAGGAAAAATGAAGATATTATAAATAAATCAAGATTTGGTTTTGGAAGATTTATTTTGCTTAGGCAAAAATGAGCATTTTAAAAATTTATGCTTGTTTGCCGTTTTTTTTAAAGTTCATTTTGTTCGACTCATTTTTAGGAGTCGGGGAAAATTTGTTTTATTTAAATCAGAGTTCATTTGGTATTTTTTTTAATTCGTTTTGTTCTTTAAAAAAGAAATCGCGCCCCCCCCCCCTGGGCCAAGGCCCTGCCGGCCAGCCAGCCAGGCCCGGCCCAGCGCCCCGCCTCCCTCTCCCTCG
>NW_025234254.1:0-7251 GCF_018294505.1 Triticum aestivum | reverse complement strand
TGCTAGTGCTAGTGTTATACCACATACTTTATACAAAGAAATTAAGAATGAAATTGCACCTGCCGAATTAGAAGGTATTGATGTCACAATTAAACTTGCCAATAGAGATACTATATCTGCAATGGGGATTGTTAGAGATGTTGAAGTCTTGTGTGGAAAAACAAAATATCCCGTTGATTTCCTTGTTCTTGGTTCTCCACAAGATAGCTTTTGTCCCATTATTTTTGGTAGACCCTTCTTGAATACTGATAATGCTAAGATAGACTGCGAAAAGGATGTTGTTACTATTGGCTTGGATGATATGGTTCATGAGTTTAATTTCTCTAAATTTAGTAAACAACATCGTGAGGAAGAATTGCCTAGTAAGGATGAAATTATTGGTCTTGCTTCTATTGCCGTACCTCCTAGTGATCATTTAGAACACTATTTGCTAGACCATGAAAATGAGATGTTCATGAATGAAAGAAAGGAAATAGATGAAGTATTCTTTGAATAGAAACCTATTCTGAAACACAATCTGCCTGTTGAAATCCTAGGGGATCCTCCTCCACCCAAGGGTGATCCCGTGTTTGAGCTTAAACCGTTGCCTGATAATCTTCAGTATGCTTATCTTGATGAAAAGAAAATATATCCTGTTATTATTAGTGCTAACCTTTCAGAGCATGAAGAAGAAAGATTATTGAAAACTCTGAAAAAGCACCGTGCCGCTATTGGATATACTCTGGATGATCTTAAGGGCATCAGTCCCACTCTATGTCAACATAAAATAAATTTGGAAGCTGATGCCAAACTAGTTTGTGATCCTCAACGATGTTTGAATCCTAAAATGAAAGAAGTGGTAAGGAAAGAAATACTCAAGCTTCTGGAGGCAGGTATAATTTACCCCGTTGCTGATAGTCAGTGGGTAAGTCCTGTCCATTGTGTCCCTAAGAAGGGAGGTATTACTGTTGTCCCTAATGATAAAGACGAATTGATCCCGCAAAGAATTATCACAGGTTATAGGATGGTAATTCATTTCCGCAAATTAAATAAAGCTACTAAGAAAGATCATTACCCCTTACCTTTTATTGATCAAATGCTAGAAAGGTTATGCAAACATACACATTATTGCTTTCTAGATGGTTATTCTGGTTTCTCTCAAATACCTATGTTGGCTAAAGATCAATCAAAGACTACTTTTACATGCCCTTTTGGTACTTTTGCTTATAGACGTATGCTTTTTGGTTTATGTAATGCACCTGCTACCTTTCAAAGATGCATGATGGCTATATTCTCTGATTTTTGTGAAAAGATTTGTGAGGTTTTCATGGACGACTTTTCCGTCTATGGTTCCTCTTTTGATGATTGCTTGAGCAATCTTGATCGAGTTTTGCAGAGATGTGAAGAAACTAATCTTGTCTTGAATTGGGAAAAGTGCCACTTTATGGTTAATGAAGGTATTGTCTTGGGGCACAAAGTTTCTGAAAGAGGTATTGAAGTTGATAAAGCCAAGGTTGATGCTATTGAAAAGATGCCATGTCCCAAGGATATCAAAGGTATAAGAAGTTTCCTTGGTCACGCCGGATTTTATAGGAGGTTCATTAAGGACTTCTCGAAAATTTCTCGGCCTCTGACTAATTTATTACAAAAAGATGTACCATTTGTCTTTGATGATGATTGTGTAGAAGCATTTGAAATACTTAAGAAAGCATTAGTCTCTGCACCTATTGTTCAGCCACCTGATTGGAATTTACCCTTTGAAATTATGTGTGATGCTAGTGATTATGCTGTAGGTGTTGTTCTAGGGAAAAGAGTTGATAAGAAATTAAATGTTATCCATTATGCTAGTAAGACTCTCGACAATGCTCAAAGAAATTATGCTACTACTGAAAAGGAACTTTTAGCAGTTGTATTTGCTTGTGATAAATTCAGACCCTATATTGTTGATTCTAGAGTAACTATTCATACCGATCATGCTGCTATTAAATATCTTATGGAAAAGAAAGATGCAAAACCTAGACTCATTAGATGGGTTCTCTTGCTTCAAGAATTTGATTTACATATTGTTGATAGAAAAGGAGCTGAGAACCCAGTTGCAGACAACTTATATAGGTTAGAGAATGTTCTTGATGACCCACTACCTATTGATGATAACTTTCCTGATGAATAATTAAATGTCATAAGCACTTCTCGTAGCACTCCATGGTATGCTGATTATGCTAATTATATTGTTGCTAAATTTATACCACCTAGCTTCACATACTAACAAAAGCAAAATTCTTTTATGATTTGAGACATTACTTTTGGGATGATCCACATCTTTATAAAGAAGGAGTAGATGGTGTTATTAGACGTTGTGTACCTGAGCATGAACAGGAATAGATCCTACGCAAGTGTCACTCCGAAGCTTATGGAGGACACCACGCTGGAGATAGAACTGCACATAAGGTATTGCAATCTGGTTTCTATTGGCCTACTCTCTTCAAGGATGCCCGTAAGTTTGTTTTGTCTTGTGATGAATGTCAAAGAATTGGTAATATTAGTAGACGTCAAGAAATGCCTATGAATTATTCACTTGTTATTGAGCCATTTGATGTTTGGGGCTTTGATTATATGGGACCTTTTCCTGCCTCTAATGGATATACACATATTTTAGTTGTTGTTGATTACGTTACTAAGTGGGTAGAAGCTATTCCAACTAGTAGTGCTGATCATAACACTTCTATTAAAATGCTTAAGGAAGTTATTTTTCCGAGGTTTGGAGTCCCTAGATACTTAATGACTGATGGTGGTTCACACTTTATTCATGGTGCTTTCCGTAAGATGCTTGCTAAATACGATGTTAATCATAGAATTGCATCTCCTTATCACCCGTAGTCTAGTGGTCAGGTAGAGTTGAGCAATAGAGAGCTCAAATTAATTTTGCAAAAGACTGTCAATAGGTCTAGAAAGAATTGGTCCAAAAAACCGAATGATGCATTATGGGCCTATAGAACTGCGTACAAAAATCATATGGGTATGTCTCCGTATAAAATGGTTTATGGAAAAGCATGTCACTTACCTCTCGAACTAGAACATAAGGCATATTGGGCTATTAAAGAGCTCAACTATGATTTCAAACTTGCCGGTGAGAAGAGGTTGTTTGATATTAGCTCACTTGATGAATGGAGAACCCAAGCTTATGAAAATGCCAAGCTGTTTAAAGAAAAAGTTAAAAGATGGCATGACAAAAGGATACAAAAGCGTGAGTTTAATGTAGGTGATTATGTATTACTATACAACTCTCGTTTAAGATTTTTTGCAGGAAAACTTCTCTCCAAATGGGAAGGTCCTTACGTTATCGAGGAGGTCTATCGTTCCGGTGCCATAAAAATCAACAACTTCGCAGGCACAAATCCGAAG
The DNA here is from genome assembly GCF_018294505.1 of Triticum aestivum. Taxonomy (NCBI): domain Eukaryota; kingdom Viridiplantae; phylum Streptophyta; class Magnoliopsida; order Poales; family Poaceae; genus Triticum; species Triticum aestivum. The sequence goes on along the minus strand of NW_025234254.1, from coordinate 3,870 downwards.
GTGGTAAACGGTCAAAGAATCAAACACTATATCTCAGGTAATCCTATAAATGCTGAAACTAATGTTATTGAAACCGTAGCCCCAGAGGAATACATAAGGGAAACTTTCCGGAACGTTCCAGACTCCGAAAAGGAATAGGTATGTGGTATGGTAAGTAAACCGACCCCAAAACAATTTTTCAAGCAATATTTCTCCATTTTGGAATATTTAGAAAAATAGAAAAATAAGTAGCAGTTTGGGGAGGACACGAGGCCTCCACGAGGGTGGAGGGCGCGCCCTACCCCCCTGGGCGCGCCCCCTACCTCGTGAGCACCCCGTGTGCCCTCCGGACTCCGTTTTCTTGCACGTTACGTATTTTGGTCGGTAAAAATTCATTATATATTCTCCCGAAGGTTTTGACGACCGTATCACGCAAATATCCTCTATTTTCGTTTCGAGCTGTTCCGTTGCAGATTTGAGGATTCCGGAGACTCGATCATCCTTCTATGAGGGTGAGCCTATGCCATGGAAGGTGGACGACAAGCTTCCATCATCAACAACACCCCCACGGCCAACAACAAAGAGGGAGATATAATCACATGGGTATGGGCACTCCCCTTGGCAACTAGCAAGCTTGGGGGAGGTGCCCCGGTATCGTATCACCATCACAACTCCTATCTTTACCGTTTTTCTTAGTTCAATCCTATTAGTAGTATCTTGATTTAGTAGAATAAAAGTCATGGCATGATCTAGTTTTGAAGTTTTGCTTTATGATCCCTCTATGCAATCGAGTCCGTGAGCTATATATATAATAAAGATTAGTGTTGAGTCAAGGGCTTGATTACTTTGCCATGATCTTGGGTGAACAAAGAAAAGAATAAAAAGGAAACAAAGAGTTCGTATTGATCTTAGTGAAAGTAATAACTCCACATAGAAAGAGTATGATGATTAAAAGTTGTTGGGAGTTGGCAAATATAGCTTTGATCATCACTGCAATTAATAGGAAGTAATAAGGAGAGAGAGGTTTCACATATAGATATATTATCATTGACATCTTTTATGATTGGGAGCACTCATTAAAATATGACATGCTAAAGAGTTGATGTTGGACAAGGAAGACAACATAATGAGTTATGTTTTCTTACATCTGAGATAAAGTATGTTGTCATGGTTCCTCTAACATGTTGAGCTTGCCTTTCCCTCTCATGCTAGCCAAATTCTCAGCACTAAGTAGAAATACTACTTGTGCTTCCAAATACCCTTAAACCAGTTTTGCCATGAGAGTCCACCATATCTACCTATGGATTGAGTAAGATCCTTCAAGTAAGTTGTCATCGATGCAAGCAATAAAAATTACTCTCTAAATATGCATGACTTATTAGTGCGGAGAAAATAAACTTTGCACTAACTTGTTGTGGACGCAATAAAAGCGACGGACTACATAATAAAGGTTCACATGCAAGGGGCAATGTAAAGTGACGTTCTTTTGCATTAAGATTTTGTGCATCCAACCATAAAAGTGCACAGCAACCTCTGCTTCCCTCTGCGAAGGGCCTATCTTTTATTATTATCCTTTACTTTATGCAAGAGTCACGGTGATCTTCACCTTTCCTTTTTCATTTTATCCTTTGGCAGGCTCGACATGTCGGAAAGAACATGATATATATATATATATATATATATATATATATATATATAAAATTGGATGTGGGGGAGCATGAATTATTATTGTTGACATTACCCTTGAGGTAAAAGGTTGTGGGGCAAAACTACAAGCCCCTATCTTTCTCTGTGTCCGATTAAAACTCCATAACCACAAGTATCGCGTGAGTGTTAGCAATTATGAAGGACTAAGTGATAGTTGAGTATGTGGACTTGCTTTTAAGCTCTGACATAGACTCTTTCCGATGTTATGATAAATTGCAATTGCTTCAATGACTGAGATTATAATTGTTGGTGCCCAATAAGGTTTCTGATTCATACTTTGGCTTTGTTAAAAGATCATCACTTGAACATGAGCAATCATATGACAAAATCTATTTATGTTGCTGTTATGAAAATAATCATGATGCCTTCATGTCCGTATTTTATTTTTATCGACGCCTCTACCTCTAAACATGAGGACATATTTATTGTTAACGACTTTTCGCTTGAGGACAAGCGAGGTTTAAGCTTGGGGGAGTTGATACGTCCATTTTACATCATGCTTTTATATCGATATTTATCACATTATGGGTTGTTATTTCACGTTATGCCACATTACTTATGGCTATTCTCTCTTATTTTACAAGGTTTACCATGAAGAGGGGGAATGCCGGCAGCTGGAATTCTGGCTGGAAAAGGAGCAAATATTGGAGACCTATTCTGCGCAACTCCAAAAGTCCTGAAACTCCACGGAATATCTTAAAATAAAGAAAGAAAAATCGTCACCAAAGATGAAGGCCAGGGGGCCCACACCCTGCTCACGAGGGTGGGGGCGCGCCCCTCCCCCTGGGCGCGCCCCCTACCTCGTGGGCCCCCTGGTGGCTCTCCGACGCCCATCTTCTCCTATATGAAGTCTTTCGATGAGAAAAAAAAATCATAAGCAACCTTTCGGGACGAGACTCCGCCGCCACGAGGCGGAACCAATCTAGGGCTCCGGCAGAGCTGTTCCACCGGGGACACTTCCCTCCGGGAGGGGGAAATCATCACCATCGTCATCACCAACGCTCCTCTCATCGGGAGAGGGCAATCTCCATCAACATCTTCACCAGCACCATCTCATCTCCAAACCCTAGTTCATCTCTTGTATCCAATTCTTGTCTCCAAGTCTGGGATTGGTGCTAGTAGGTTGCTAGTAGTGTTGATTACTCCTTGTAGTTGATGCTAGTTGGTTTATTTGGTGGAAGATCATATGTTCAGATCCTTTATGCATATTATTACCCCTCTGATTATGAACATGAATATGCTTTGTGAGTAGTTACGTTTGTTCCTGAGGACAAGGGAGAAGTCTTGCTATTAGTAGTCATGTGAATTTGGTATTCGTTCGATATTTTGATAAGATGTATGTTTCTAACCTCTAGTGGTGTTATGTGAACGTCAACTACATAACACTTCACCATTCTTTGGGCCTAGAGGAAGGCATTGGGAAGTAATAAGTAGATGATGGGTTGCTAGAGTGACAGAAGCTTAAACCCTAGTTTATGCGTTGCTTCGTAAGGGGCTGATTTGGATCCATATGTTTCATGCTATGGTTAGGTTTACCTTAATACTTTTGTTGTAGTTGCGGATGCTTGCAATAGAGGTTAATCATAAGTGGGATGCTTGTCCAAGTAAGGGCAGTACACAAGCACCAGTCCACCCACATATCAAATTATCAAAGTACCGAACGCGAATCATATGAGCGTGATGAAAACTAGCTTGACGATATTCTCATGTGTCCTCGGGAGCGCTTTTCCTATTATAAGAGTTTGTTCCGGCTTGTCCTTTGCTATAAAAAGGATTGGGCCACCTTGCTGCACTTTATTTACTTTTGTTACTTGTTGCTCCTTACAATTTATCTTATCACAAAACTATATGTTATCACTTATTTCAGTACTTGCAGAGAATACCTTGCTGAAAACCGCTTATCATTTCCTTCTGCTCCTTGTTGGGTTCGACACTCTTACTTATAGAAAGGACTACGATAGATCCCCTATACTTGTGTGTCATCACCCCCTGCCCCTGTATATAAAGGAGCAAGGGGGGAGGCGGCCGACCAAGGAGGAGGGCGCGCCAAGGGGGGAGTGCTACTCCCACCGGGAGTAGGACTCCTCCTTTCCTAGTTGTAGTAGGAGAGAAGGAAAGAGGGAGAGAGGGAGAAGGAAAAGGGGGCTACACCCCTTATCCAATTCGGACCAGAGGGGGGGGGGG
>NW_025234253.1:0-7252 GCF_018294505.1 Triticum aestivum | reverse complement strand
TGTGCATAGACTATCGAGCCCTCAATATGGTCACCATCAAAAACAAATATCCGATGCCACGGATCAATGATTTGTTTGACCAGCTCGCACAAGCTAAAGTATTTTCAAAGATTGATTTGAGATCAGGATACCATCAACTGAAGGTACGAACAGAGGATATCCCCAAGACAGCATTCACTTCCAGATATGGGTTATACGAGTTCACAGTGATGCCTTTTGGTCTAACAAACGCCCCCGCATACTTCGTCCACCTCATGAACAAGGTGTTCATGAAATTCATGGACAAATTTGTGGTGGTATTCATTGACGATATTCTGGTTTACTCAAGGACACCAGAAGAACATGCTGAGCACCTCAGAATTGTTTTGGGAGAATTGAGGAAGCATCAGTTGTACGCCAAGTTTAGCAAATGCGAATTTTGGCTAAGACAAGTTGGTTTCTTAGGCCATATACTGAACCAAGAAGGCGTAGCCGTAGACCCAGAAAAGGTCAAGGCCATACTGGACTGGAAGCCACCCGCGAACGTCACAGATGTGCAGAGTTTCCTAGGAATGGTCGGATATTACAGGAGATTTATTGAAGGATTCTCCACTGTGGCAAAGCCTATGACCCAACTACTCAAGAAAGACAAGAAATTCGTATGGACGGAAGCATGTGAGCAGAGCTTCCAAGAACTCAAGAAAAAGCTGACAACCGCACCAGTCTTAACTGTGCCAGACATACACAAGAGCTTTGAGGTGTATTGTGACGCGTCCCGAAAAGGTCTCGGATGTGTACTAATGCAAGACGGCAAAGTTGTCGCATACGCCTCCAGGCAACTGCGAAAACATGAGGAAAATTACCCAACACATGACTTGGAACTAGCAGCAGTTATACATGCACTCAAGGAGTGGAGGCACTTTCTGTTGGGAAATCGCTGTGAAATATATACAGACCATAAGAGCCTCAAATATATTTTCACACAGCCAGAGCTGAATTTACGCCAACGACGCTGGTTGGAACTGGTCAAGGACTATGACATCGGTATTCACTACCACCCAGGGAAAGCAAATGTAGTGGCCGATGCCCTTAGTCGAAACCCCAGCCCGGACAATGACGGTCAGCAAAACTTGAGGCCTGAGTTTCAGCGAGAGTTCACTCGGCTCAACATGATGTTAGTCTCTGAGGGCACCGTATCAAACCTAGAGATACAACCCACCTTGGTGGAACAAATCAAGAAGGCTCAACAGGGACACCCCAGTATCGAAGGCATAAAGAAGAAAATGAACCGTAGTAAGACTTCAGAATTCGTCACGGACAGTGAAGGAACATTGTGGTACCGGGACAGACTTTGCGTACCTAACGTTGAGGAACTCAAGCAACAGATCTTGACGGAGAGCCACACCGCTCCATACTCGATACATCCTGGAGGAACCAAAATGTACAAGGACATTCAGGAAAGAATTTGGTGGCACGGTATGAAAAGAGATATAGCCACATTCATTGCTTGTTGCGATTCATGTCAGCGCATCAAGGTCGAGCACCAAAAGCCAGCAGGGCTACTCCAGCCTAACAGGATACCGGAGTGGAAATGGGATGAAATAGGAATGGACTTCATTGTCGGATTACCCCGATCACAGCGTGGAAATGACGCCATATGGGTCATCACAGACCGACTAACCAAGGTTGCACACTTCATTCCCGTGAAGACTACCTACTCCACACAAAGACTGGCAAAACTTTATCTCTCCCCGTATAGTTTGCTTGCATGGAGTCCCGAAGACTATAATATCAGACCGAGGCACCCAATTCGTCTCCAAATTTTGGGAACACCTACAACAAGCTCTGGGCACACAACTGGCTTTCAGTACAGCGTACCACCCTCAGACAGATGGACAAACAGAACGTGTAAATCAAATCCTAGAGGATATGCTAAGAGCCTGCGTGCTCACCTATGGAACCAGTTGGGAAGGGAGTTTGCCGTATGCCGAATTTGCGTACAACAACAGTTACCAAGCCAGCTTGCAAATGGCACCCTTTGAAGCATTGTACGGACGGAGGTGTCGTACCCCATTGAATTGGTCAGAAACAGGTGACAGCCGTATCTTCGGCCCAGATATGCTTAAGGAGGCCGAGGAAAAAGTTAAACAAATCAGGGACAGACTCAAGATAGCACAGAGCCGACAAAAGAGCTACTATGATCAGAAACATCGTGAGGTCAGCTTTGAACCTGGTGATTCCGTATACCTCCGAGTATCTCCTATGAGGGGTCTGCAACGGTTCAAAATAAAGGGGAAACTAGCCCCAAGATTTATTGGACCATTTTGTGTGAAGGCACGAAGAGGCACGGTAGCCTACCAACTAGACCTCCCCAAGGAACTGTCAGACGTCCATGACGTATTCCACGTCTCGCAGTTGAGGAAATGTGTGAGTAACCCGGAGAAACATGTACCTCATGAGGACATTGATATGCAACCAGATCTCACCTACAGAGAAAGGCCAGTAAAGATTTTAGAAGAGTCTAAACGGAGGACCCGTCAGAAAACGACAAAAATTTTCAGGGTCCAGTGGAGCAACCACACCGAGGATGAAGCCACCTGGGAAAGGGAAGATTTCCTCCGAGCAGAGTATCCATATCTATTTGAGGACCAGCAGAAATCTCGAGGACGAGATTTTTCCTAAGGGGGTAGGTGTTGTGACACCCAAGTTTTTATTTGAATTTTTCAAAAGATTTTTATTTGACTTGAAGGGAGTGATTTTAAAATTTTTCTTCAAGAAAACTCTCACTCTCAAATATTTTTCTTTATGACAAAAATTTTATTTGGATTCACCCAAGATCTGCCTTTGACCTTGGAGGTTCTTGCTTTTATTTTGGACTCAAGACAAAATGATTTTCATTTGGGAAAATAACTTTTGAAATATTTTTGAGGATGCACTATGGCTTTTGGGAAGTCCTTTGCCACTTTCAACTATTCCTTCTTGCCATGGCATAAGTGCAAATCCTCTCTCCTAACCCTCCCCTCACCTTTGGATCATGATTTGCATCAAATCCAGCAAGTTGAACCTCCCCATGTATTTATTTCCATTCAAATTCTATTCAAATATTTTTCTGCCTTCTATTCTACCACTTGGAGATTTACAAAGGAACTCCATTTTCTGTTTGGACTTTTACCACCAAACTTCTTTCCCCTCCTAGTCCTTTGAACCCTCAACCTAGAACCATGAAGATCCACTGGTCTCCAGTTCAAAAATTTCAAACTACATCAGCTGCAAGTTTGGACCAGATTTGCCAAATTTGGTGAAATTCATTCAAAACTTTCTCCAAAAATTCCAAGTAAATTCATGCAGCCCCTGGGTGCTTTGAGTGATCATCTCACCAAGTTACATCTCCAGAAAAAATTGATCTCTTTACCAAACCTACTGTCGAACACCTGCAATGCTTGGTCACTGTCAAGTTTCAGTTAACTTCAGAGTTCAGTCAGTGCTCACTGTCGTTTTCTTCAAAAACGGGCGTCGATCTCGCCAGTACCCTCGCGTCGCCTTGCTCCTCGTCCTCGCCCACTTGCTCCTGCACCGCACGAGTGCCTGGCATCTTGCGGGCGTCGGCGACGAGCAGCAGAAGGTGCGCCGCCCCGTGACCGACGCCGGCGGCGGCTTTGCGGACGCCAGCGGGAGACACGGCGCCGCCAACTCCACCCAGCGCCGCCCAAACCACCAGAGCCCGCCGCGTGGCCGTCCACTCCCCCGAATGCGCTACCGCTCTCGTCGTGAACCGCAGGGCGCGGAGCGCGCTCTCTGCCGCCGTTGAGCCCGTGCGGTCACCTCACCGTGGACAGACGCCATTACGCCAAGAACAACCCCGTTCAGCTGCAAATCGAGTCCAGTAACATCCACTGATGCTGCCCGACCGCTCAAACCCTCTGCCAACCCACTGCTCTGCCGTAATCGCTCGCCGGAGATTCTCCGTTCACGGCCACCCCGTCGATCTGCCTATAAATAGAGGCCCCGAGCTTCAACTCGAGCACCCACCAGCCCTACACTTCCCCTAGAGCACGCCCAGCCACTGGAAGAGCCGCGAGGGAGTCTCCTTCCTCGACTCCGGCCGCCGCGACCCGCCACGGGATCCAGCCCGATTCGCCCCCGTGTGTGCTCCGCAGCCCCCATTCTCTTGCCAGTAGCTTCTCCTTGCATCACCCGTTCTGACCCGCGCCTCAATTCGTACTTTGCAGCCCTCCACCGGAGTTCCCCAACCTCACCCGAACCGCCGTCCGCCGGAGATAGTGTCGTCGTTGACGTGGTGCTCCCCGTTGGACGAGTCCACCACCCACCGACGCGGAAGAAGACACTGAAGCTCTTGGTACCCTCCGTTTCTCCTAACTCGCCGTGGTTCGACGCCGGCGTCCACCGCCGTCTTCGGGCGCCGGCGAGCTTTCAAACCTGACATGCGGGCCCCGCGTGTCAGCCTCTGTTTTATTTCCCTGAACCATTTTCTGTTGGCGCCTTCGGGCAAAATACGTTTTCCCCTTTGCGCTTGCGCATTCCCAGCCGAAGCGTTTTCTGTTTTCTCAGTTAAAACCCTGGAACTTTTCTGTTTCATTACAGATAAGTCCCTGGACAGAAACCTTTATAACTTTTTAATGAAAAGGTAATTTTGAGTGATTCTTTTTCTGTCAATCTCCAAATTTTGTCTAGTTTTTTATGGGATTTATTTGAAAAGTATTTGGCAAAGTTTCTGTGCATGTGTTGGTTTTCACGTTAGTACCCCGTTTCGTGATTGCCGTAGGTTCCGGGAGAGGGGACGGAGCCGCGAACTTCGCCGAGCTAGACTCCGACTTCTCCGAACCAGGCAAGCATGTTTGAACATTTGATATGGCAGATGCTTTGCATGTTCATGTGAAAGTTTGTGCGTGGCATGTGAGTGTCGATAAGTACCTCGTTGCTTGTAAGGCAACGACCCGGTTGTTCCAAAGTTGCGATGACCTCTGATGAGAGGTGGCCTAATCATGTAGTGACATGAAGGGCAGCAAGGTGGTATTGTTGTAGCATGCCAGCCTTGCGTCATCCGACTCTCTTCGACGTGAACGTGGTTGGAGCCACGTTATCGATCTTTTTCCGCATATTCCAAAGTTGCGATGACCTCTGATGAGAGGTGGCCTAAATCATGTGGTGACATGAAGGGCAGCAAGGTGGTACTGTTGTAGCATGCCAGCCTTGTGTCATCCGACTTTTCCGACGTTAACATGGTTGGAGCCGTGTTACCGTCCTTTCCCCTTTCCGTGCCACCACATGTCTCATTGCCAGGATACGGCTTAGTAAGTTGGTAACCTCTTTCCGTGTACACACCAAACAGAGAGGCCGGGATGATGGTACCTTGGCCCAGGATTAAAGCCAGTCATTCGGTCAGGGGGCATGGGTGTTTCCGGTTGGGACCGAGAGGGGGCCACCCCCTTATAGCGCGCGTATAGAAATTTGATCCCATGCTACGCGAGGTTGTAGCCTCCCCGACTCAGGGTTTTTCCTGAAGGTTGCCGAGGGTGATCCCTGGCTTCGGATGGTTGAATTGGGTGTGTACTGGTTAGACGTGTTCCTTCCAGAACACTGTAGACGGAACTAGTCCCCGTGACTACTGAAATCCGTTGGCTGTGGTTAAGTACAAACTCTGTAGAGTCAATTCTTTCCAAATCATCGTATCCATGATCAGTAATGTAGACTTTATGTCCAAATCTATCCGTATGAAAATCTTGCCCCCGGTGAACAGGCTCAAGCGGTAAAATCTCAGATTTATTGTCATTCCAGTCGATGGACTAACTTTATTCTGTGTCTCATGCTTGTGATAATTTATGTCTCCAAGCTATTGTATTAATGAGTTGTGATATAAGCCCTTTATGAGACGTCGCGCAGACGTCCGACTGTGGCGTGTACTCGTTTCTCACTTTAAATATAAGCCCTTTATGTGATGTCGCTCAGACGTCCGACTGCGGCATGCACTGTCTTTACTTTCTGTTATAAGCCCTTTATGTGGTGTCGCCCCGACGCCCGACTGTGGCATTTATTATTCTGCATTTTCCGCTCGAGGAGTCTTTCAGACACTCGTTTGGCACCTGTATTATTATTCCGCATTTTCCTCTCGAGGAGTCTTTCAGACACTCGTTTGGCACCAGTATTACTATTCTGCAGTTTCCGCTCGAGGCGTCATTCAGACCCTCGCTTGGCACCCAGTATTTATTTTCTCTATGTCTGATCGCACTGGTTAACTTATTCATGTGCTTCATGTTTGCATTTGTTATACCTTATGTCCGAACTGCCTTGCGAGTACTTTCATAGTACTCACCTGGCTTGTTGATTTGGCCAGATGTTGACGAAGGCGATTTCTTGGATGAAGAGTTTGATAGCGCGTCCGACGCCTAGAGGAGTCCCAGTCAGTCCTGCGCGATCCCGGATATTGGTCACTTGTATCGTTTACGCTTCCGCCACCCGCAATAAGTCTTCTCGAGCCTCACTCCGACGCTCGAAGAGTTGTAGTATTCTGGAATCATGTCACTCGCTTCGCGATGATATTTCCACCACCGTTATTATCGTGAGTTAGAAGTTGCCATCCTATCCGCCGTATTGTTTTATCGGCGTGCATGTAATAAATTGTTGGGCAGTCTCTGCTCAACTTTGTATTATATTTAGTACTCCTGGTATTTTTCTTCTGTGACCAATGTATTGTCTATCAGTGAGAAGGAATTCTTCCTCGCTGGTCCGTAACAGGGATTGGTTTCTCAATAATTCTTTTATTGAAAAACCGGTCGTGACAAGCTTGGTATCAGAGCCAGGCTGACTGTAGGAAGCCACTAGGTGCGACCGCTAATCGGTTATTAGCGTCTTTAGTGCTTTTTCAGCATTTTGCAATAGTAGCTATTTTCTGTTGGTCATCATAAAATTTATGACATGACTACTCAGAATTTTTGCCTACTTTTGTAGATGGCTGGCTACAGCTGTGAGAATCGAGTGTTCACCAACGTGCCCGAGGGGTTTGTCAAGCTCCTCGTCTCCATCACCAAGCTCGCGATCGGGCCAGCAGCTCGCCCGGAGTTCACCCTCTATCAGCACAAGCTCAGTGACGACGTGTCTATGCACCAGGCTGTGGTGCAGTTCAAGGGAGGACGTTCAGCTGCACGCCATTTCCGTTTTACGGGAAGGGCCATGCCTACGGAGAGGCATGCCATGCAGATGGCTGCCCGTGAGGCGATAGCTCGCCTTCGGGACATCCTTCCTACGATGAAGACTC
>NW_025234252.1:5861-7253 GCF_018294505.1 Triticum aestivum | reverse complement strand
TTAGGGTTTTAGCCCCCCTAAACCTGGTTTCTTTTTAGTTTGGAGTGTTTTATTTCTTTTATATTATATTTTGTGTTTTATTTTAATTTTGATAAAGTTTCAGTACACATATTTTACGCTACTATATACATGCATATGAAATTTCAAACAAGAAGAATTCAAGAGGAAAATATAATATATATTCAATCTCGGGTGACCATATACAACTTCGAACAAGTTTCCATACACAATTAGGATGGATGATCATATACAACTTCGTACAAGTTTCAATCTCGGGTATGCATATAAATTTCTTCGTCCTCGGTATAGTGTTCTCCTTTAGGATTGATGACTTCCCTCATGAAAAATCCTGCTAATTCTTCTTGAATTGGTCGGAAGCGAGCTTCTGGACTAAGCCTCCTCCGCAAGTTATCCGTCGCGTTCCGCACGCTATCTGATGCCTTCCGCTCAGTGGTGTGTCTCCGGATGTTCTCACAAACATAGTATCCACATAGATTGGTCCCCGGTGGCTGCTTATCCACATTAACTAACCTTCTGAAATCTAGCTCATGTTTGAATTCACCGACAATTTCTTCTAAGAACCGTCTCCAAACCCTACAGGGCAAAGAAAATTAAATGAATAAGGGAGTTATTAGTTACTTGATATTAGGAAATTAACGAAAGAGACCGATCGATATAGATCTCAAATGATTGAAAATAATTACTTTTGCAGCATTTTTCTCATGCGGCCCAACGCTTTGGATCCGAATCCATAGAGTCCATGATTAGAACTCTGGAGGTGTGAAGTTCAATATTTAGCAGAATCCAGTGGAACCTGCGGACACGTTACATGCACAGTCATGCATAACTCATCGATTAGACATACCGTGCATGGAGTAAACAAAAGAGAATGGGCACAAGAGAGAAACACTCACCCAAAATGGTAAGGAAATAGAATATGACTTTTGAGTTGATGCTTTCTAAGAAACTTGTACAGGTCTTTCTCCATGTCTTCGGGGTGATGTTGTAACACATGTCCATTAACGATATGTGGGTCAATGAACCCAACATCATGGATGTTTCTTATTTTGCATTCCCAAATCTTCAATCTGCATAATAGCGTACGCAACAATATAGTTAGGACAATATATATATATAGTGCAGGCAATGAAGAACGAGATGAGGTAGAAATAAATCACTTACAGAACGTAGCAACTCAGCATAGATTTGTCGAGGTCGCGCAGATTGAACAGCTGGAACAATTCACTCATATGAACTTCTACAGAGTACCGTTTGGTGTGATGCTCATCTGTAACATCCGCATAAACATATTCTTTGTCGGCCCATGTTATGAATTGCTTGTACCAACGTAGCAGATTTCGCATTTGTGGTGGTAGACTCTTTTCCCGCGCA
>NW_025234252.1:0-1155 GCF_018294505.1 Triticum aestivum | reverse complement strand
AGGGCAGGGCACGGGCGGAGGCGGCGCTCACTGGGGACGGAAGCGGCGGCGTCGGCGTCGGGGCAGGGCTTCGGCGTCAATCGGCGTCGGGGCAGCGCTTCGGCGTCGAGAGAGAGGAGAATGGGAAATGGCGAAACTGCTAAGTGCAGTATTTATAGACGCACCTTTAGTCGCGGTTGGGGAGGAGGACCGCGACTAAAGGTACCCTTTAGTCGCGGCTGGCCACACCAACCGCGACTAAAGGGTACCCTTTAGTCGCGGTCCGCCTCCCCAACCGGGACTAAAGGGTTTTGGCGCCGCTTTCGTTCCCGCGCAGAAAGACCCTTTAGTCGCGGTTGGGGACAACAACCGCGACTAAAGGGTACCCTTTAGTCGCGGTCCGCCTCCCCAACCGGGACTAAAGGGTCTGTGCTGGAACTGGCGCGGTGCGGTGGGATGTTTAGTCCCACCTCGCTAGCCGAGAGGCTTCGACAGTGGTTTATAAGCGCGGCTGCGCTCACCACTTCGAGCTCCTCTCAAATGCAGGCTTACGGGCATATTCTGTCACTATATGCCTGTGGGCCTACTGGGCCTTCTGCGGGCCTGAATCCTGGCCCATTAATGGGTTTCTAGTCGTATTCAGGCCGTGGTGGCCTAGTAGGTGGCATATTTTTTATTTTTTGCCTGTTTTTTGTTTTCTTTTTTGCTTTATTTATTTTAAAGTTTATATTATTTTGTTTCTAATTCATTTTAAAATCTTAAAAATACAATTATATATCAAAAAATCAGAAAATAAAACTAATTCATTTTAAATTCTTAAAAATACAAATAATATATCAAAAAATCAGAAAAATAAAACTAATTCATTTTAAAATCTTAAAAATACAATTATATATCAAAAAAATCAGAAAAATAAAACTAATTCATTTTAAAATCCCTTGATGGTTTGACAAAAGGTTTGATACATCATTCAGTTCATCGACCAAATACAAAGTTTGGTACAATAAATTATTACACATCAATTCTTCCCTTGTGTCCCTGCTTGCTTACGATTGTGCCGTATCCATGGAGCATCCTCATCATTTAACTTAATGCTTGGGTCAGTGTTCACTTTGAAGGGCGGAATTTCACCAAACATATTATAATCTTCTGACATGTCTGTCTTGTCCTCCACTC
>NW_025234251.1:0-7253 GCF_018294505.1 Triticum aestivum | reverse complement strand
TGGGGCTCCAACGCGGGGAGCGCGGCGGCGCTGGAGAAACGAGAGGGAGTGGGGAGGGGATCGTGCGGGACGAGTGGGGAAAGTGGGGGTTAGGGTTTCGGGGGGAGTGGATAAGAGGGAGTGGGGGAGGAGTGGCCGGCTGGGCCTGGTGGTTTGGCCCAGTTGGGCCTGTGGTTAGCTGGGCCGAAGCCCGGGGGGGTTTCTCTTCCTTTTTTTTGGTCTTTTGTTTTTCTCTTTTGTATTTTCTTTCTTTTATTTATTTTCTCTTTTGTTTTAATTCAATTTAAAATATTTATGCATTTTATAAAACTGTGTCTTCTACACCATAATTATCTATGTAATATTTAGTACCAACCGAACATTTTTATTTTAATGTTTGAAAACTTTTATTATTTACCAAATTTTGAATTTGAATTTTGGACCGGTTTTTGATCTAACGATAGATTAGCAACAGTAACGGAGGTAACGTGGCACCATTAGCGTGGGATTACTATAGCTTAATTACCCGGGCGTCACAATTCTCCTCCACTACAAGAAATCTCGTCCCGAGATTTAAGAGGGGGAGTAAGGGGGAAGGGATTTGGTCGCGAAATTCTAACGAGTCTTCTCGGTCTTGGTTGCTATTCTCAGGGAGGTCGATCCATTATGTTGATGTCTTCATTTCTCTGCTTCAGGTCATCATGCTGAAGTCGGCATCCTTTCTTCTGGAACTCAATCGTACTTACGAATATATAAAGGGGGTATTCCGGGAGAACGGACCTCTGCAAGGTTGACTATCTGGTAGCTAACATCGGGGAAGGGGGCGGAAAGTAACTCTCGAACTGAAACTTTAAGAAAATATCGAGAGCAAAGTAAGAAGGTACCATGAGAAGTTTCAAGCGGGTAGGCAATCGTTCGATACCTGAAACAAAGTCTAAAAGGGGTCCAGATCAATGGGAATAAGTTTTGTGTCTGATACCAGAATTGATGATCTCTCAGGAGGTGGCTCGTGAATTATATACGAGGCCACGCGCGAGGAACAACCTTGGGAACAGGGGGTGTACAGGAGAGTCAGGTTTCGATCCTGTGGAACTGTGGGTTATGGGCCCACCATGTGGATTAAAAGTAGGAGGAACGGTGACATCTTGCACGGTCATGATAGCAAGACATGTCAGAGGGTAGCCTGTCAGTTATATGTCAGCAGCATCGTCGGTACCAAGGGCGAGGGACGAAGAGAACCATTTTCCTGCTCGTTGAACAAGGCGGACCAATAGGCAAAGTTCTCGTCCATCGGTGGCTACCAGAATGTCATTAACAATAGTAACAGGGTCTTGCTGACAGAATTGTACAACGAGGTGTTTACATAAGCAGGAGAATATTACTGCTTAGATCATATAGATCACAAGAAAGGTTAAACCAAACAATGGAAAGGAAAATGTGATCTTCATATTAAACAGAACAATGGAAAGGAAAATGTGTTTAAACACAAATCTCAAGGGTATATCCTTCCCAAGGACAAGCAGAGCATGATATCCATGGCAGGATATAATGTAGAAAACCCTTTAGGAAAGGGGAGAGAAAGTTCATGACATTACCCATACAATGGTGTTTGGATAATTGATAAAGAGAATTTAGCATCGTGCTTCAAATGCTCTTATTGATGATCGGAGTAGCACAGACATGCTTCGAGATAGCATTGACATGGTCTTCAAGCAAAGGTCAGTCTTTGGATACACGAAGGATTCATCAGGAACAACTAGTAGAATAAGTCTTACAATTTCCTCATGGAAGAATGTTTAACCTGGCTGAAAAGGAATCTATAACAATAGGGCCTCCGGCCAGGTGTGCTAGGCACGACATCACCTTACCGGTTAACGTAAGGACCAATGTTACGACTGTTGGAAAATGTCCCAACCATCATATCTGACCGAGATTCAGATCTGATTGGTGTCAGGATACCTCAGACTCAGGATGTCTGAGAAGAAAAGTGCAACACAAATTGATGGGATGACATTGTAAGATTCTCGGGAAATGAACTATGATAGCAAGTTCCGAAACAAGAGTTCATCATTAAACCAAGGAGAGGGTTAGGAGGTGGATGATGGACTCACCGACATTCCATTGAGATTTCCAAAAGATGGATTTCCACAACTATGTGAACAAGGAGATAACATTAGCTAGATCGAATGACTTAATGATGTATGCTCAAGGAAAACATACACAGTTAAACATTGGTTGAAATGTGCACCCGAAATATGGGCTAGGTAGCACGATCAATGTTCGAATGATGATTCATTAAGCCATAGACGTAGAATGAAACTATAGACCAATAACTTCTAAGCAATAGGGTTGCTAGAAGTTTAGAATTTACACATCACAGACCATTTGTCGGTATTTCGTTTAGAAACAACACGGGGACCAAGAAAGAATGGTGATGGTGAGAAGTATCACTGTACCAAGAATTCTTAAGTGGTGGAGTAATGCTCACGACATTCTTGACATCAAAGATGGTAATATTCCACGGTAGAACATAACATAGGTTGGATAGCAGGGAAATCAAGATACAACACAAAATATGAACAAGTTTGTGTTGAGGGGAGGCAAGAATGTTGTTGATGATAACACAATTCATCGAGGGGCAAGGATGGTATTTCTCATCCTGAATTTCGACACACAACTTGGAAGAAGTCAAATTGTTGACAATGATCACGACAAATTTGTCGAGAGGTTTTCAAGAAGATGTAATTGATCGACGATGACATCGAGTCAAAGGAATGATGAAAGCGAAAGGTTATTGGAACCACGGTTAGGACACAAACTCGAAATCAAGTTTGCTGTTCAAGGAGAAGTGATATGACGAGGAAGATCGACGCAAGATTAGCTCACTGTCGAAATTTGTGCGCTGGGAAGGTCCAGGTAGCACAGTTAAAATCGGCACGATAATGACATAGCCGAGCAGGCTAGGAATGACTTGAAGGATTATTAAACTCGTAAGCCACAAAAATTACTTAGAGTTATTGAATCGGAGTGCGGAATTGATTCACTTATCGGTGTCTTTGAGGGGTTCTAACAACTCAGAACCCGTTGGAAAAATGGAATCGGCAAGAATATTAGTTGATGAAGAACTCATAAGAAGTTAAGTAGTTCCTTGGCATTCTCGAGATACCAGGGGGGTAATACTCGACAACAGACCAAAGTAGAGGTTGGACGGGGGGTATTGCTCTGCAGAGGACAAGTGCTTAAACTTGCACGAGAAATGGTATTTAAAGGAGAACATGGTCGGAACCACGATTGCAAAAGGATCAATACACAGATACTAGACGATATCATATCAAGGAAATAGTTATTATTACAAGAAGCTTCTATGATAGGATCTACATCGTGTCCATGGGCATGAACACAAAGTTCAAGGTCGACTCCCACTTCTCCAATGCATACCCTTTCATTCACTTCTCGCGTTTGATGAAGTTGCAGTGTTGAAAATTTTTATCTGGCAAAATACCAGAAGAGTATGACTCATGAAAACTTTCAAGTTCACACATACTATGAAAGGCATAGGTTCAACCCATCGGGGCATCGTGGAAACATATACCACAAGCTTCAGGGGTAAATAACTCAAGCTCGATAGTAGAGCATGGGTGACAAAACGAGAGGATACAATTTACTAAAGGCATTATGTATCAGGGAAAGAACTTCCAAAGTGATTGAATATTAGGGCACTGTCGGATAATAATCTAACAAAGGATTTGGTTGTCCACAAGGGATCAGATGTGAGCATCGGTACTCAACTAGAGGAAGAAAGAATACAAGGGGATCAGATTATAGAAACAACTAACTAACTCAAAGCTCAAATGTAAAGGAATTATGATTTCCAAATCAAGGGATCAGAAGCAAACGCTCTGATTAAGGATGGATAAGTTGAATAGCCTTAGGGGTACAATCGATGGCAATTCGATTGGTCGACACCAGCTCATGTTTAAAATGACGTTTGAGCCAAAAGGAAGAATTCTAGGATCTGATTGAGGATTGTGAGCATTCGCAATATTTTGAATCAACCGACTCAAAATGATAATGACAAGGAATGACAATAAGATTAGAAGACTTATGGGATTAACCATAATGCAAGCAAGCAAGAATTTCAAGAGCAATAGGCTGCTCAGGATTTTCGGAAGTTCAAATAGTATTTCGAAGACCTTAGTGAAACACATAAACAACTGGGGATGGGCGGATACTCGGTATGTGCGAGGAATTATCCGTAGGAGTGTTCCTGTGGGTAATGAACTGCAAGGCAGTAAGCTCAAAGGATTCTCGGAATAACAGAGAGAATTTCGGGGTATCTTGTAATAACAAGATCAACGGGGAAACATTGTATGAATGGCGAGTATACGTGGTTATCCATAGGAGTTTATCGATGGAAGGGAATTGCAAAAGCGATGAACACAAGTTCTCGGGTTAACAGCGGAGAGTGTCTTCAGGGTCTTCACGTGCAGCAGACGATCATCAGTAATAAGGGGCTCTCCGGGTGAAAGTGATAACGAGATCCTAATGTTAGATTTAGCAAAATTCATTTAACCCGAATAGAAGAGAGATCAGAGTCCCAGAGTATAGACAAGGAGTAAAAGATCCTAATACCACCCAATGGCGACATGGGCCCGTAAGCCACACAGCCATGTTAGTAAAAGTTTTTTTTCAATGACTAGACTCGACTTCGGCCAAGGAGTTGGAAAGGGGGATTCCTACAGGCAGTTGGCTCTGATACCAACTTGTGACGCCCCCGATTTGACCGTACACTTGCACGCAAATGTGTACGATCAAGATCAGGGACTCACGGGAAGATATCACAACACAACTCTACAACATAAATAAGTCATCCAAGCATCATCATACAAGCCAGGGGCCTCGAGGGCTCGAATACAAATGCTCGATCATAGACGAGTCAGCGGAAGCAACAATATCTGAATACAGACATGAGTTAAACAAGTCTGCCTTAAGAAGGCTAGCACAAAAGTAGCAACGATCGAAAAGGCAAGGCCTCCTACCTGGGACCTCCTAACTACTCCTGGTCGTCGTCAGCGGGCTGCACGTAGTAGTAGGCACCTCCGGTGTAGTAGGAGTCGTCGTCGACGGTGGCGTCTGGCTCCTGGGCTCCAGCATCTGGTTGCGACAACCAGGTAGAAAGGAAAGGGGGAAAAGAGGGAGAAAAGCAACCGTTAGTACTCATCCAAAGTACTCGCAAGCAAGGAGCTACACTACATATGCATGGGTATATGTGTAAAGGGCCATATCGATGGAATGAACTGCAGAATGCCAGAATAAGAGGGGGATAGCTAATCCTGTCGAAGACTACGCTTCTGGCAGCCTTCATCTTGCAGCATGTAGAAGAGAGTATATTGAAGTCCTCCAAGTAGCATCGTATAGCATAATCCTACCCGGCGATCCCCTCCTCGTCGCCCTGTTAGAGAGCGATCACCAGGTTATATCTGGCACTTGGAAGGGTGTGTTTTATTAAGTATCCAGTTCTAGTTGTCATAAGGTCAAGGTACAACTCCGGGTCGTCCTTTTACCGAGGGACACGGCTATTCGAATGGATAAACTTCCATGCAGGGGTGCACCACATAACCCAACACGCTCGATCCCATTTGGCCGGACACACTTTTCTGGGTCATGCCCGGCCTCGGAAGATCAACACGTCGCAGCCCCACCTAGGCTCAACAGAGAGGTCAGCACGCCGGTCTAAATCCTATGCGCGCAGGGGCCTGGGCCCATCGCCCATTGCACACCTGCACATTGCGAGGGCGGCCAGAAGCAGACCTAGCCTAGCAGGCGTTCCAGTCCAATCCGGCGCGCGCCGCTCCGTCGCTGACGTCAAGAAGAGCTTCGGCTGATACCACGACGTCGAGTGCCCATAACTGTTCCCGCGTAGCTGGTTAGTGCGTATAGACCAAATGGCCAGACTCAGATCAAATACCAAGAACTCGTTAAGCGTGTTATTTTGAAGTAATCGCGGACGCCGTCCAGGGCCAGGCCCACCTCTCGCCTAGGTGGTCTCAACCTGCCCTGTCGCTCCGCCACAAAGATCCACTTGCGGGTACTCCTACGAGCCGACCCGACTTTAGTCACCACAGGTGTCATGTATAGATTATATAAGTATATACCCGTGAACAACGCCCAAGTGATCACGGCCCGATAGTATAGCACAGCAGACGGACAAGAATGTAGGGCCACTGATGGAAAACTAGCATCCTATACTAAGCATGTAGGATTGCAGGTAAAGGTAACAACAGTAGTAGCAAGGACAGGCTATGCATCAGGATAGGATTAACGAAAAACCGTAACATGCTACACTACTCTAATGCAAGCTGTATAGAGAAGAATAGGCGATATCTGGTGATCAAGGGGGGGGGGCTTGCCTGGTTGCTCAGACAAGGAGGGGTCGTCGGTGATGTAGTCGACCACAGGGGCATCAACATCGTCGGGGTCTATCGAAGAGAAGAGGGGCAAGAAACAGTAAATACATAGCAAGCAAGTGCATAACAGGACAACAGGCAGAGCTAGACGTGTTCTAACGCGGTATGAGGTGATACCGGTGAACGGGGGAAACATCCGGGAA
Organism: Triticum aestivum; assembly: GCF_018294505.1. Lineage (NCBI taxonomy): Eukaryota > Viridiplantae > Streptophyta > Magnoliopsida > Poales > Poaceae > Triticum > Triticum aestivum. The sequence continues at coordinate 664 of NW_025234251.1, read as the reverse complement.
AATATCCCCGGTGTTTCGCGTTTTCGGACAGATGAACTGGAGGGGGAAAGTTGCGTGTTTGCTATGCTAGGGATGTGTGGCAGACGAACGGGCTGCGTATCCGGATTCGTCTCGTCGTTCTGAGCAACTTTCATGTACAAAGTATTTTCATCCGAGGTACGGTTTATTTTATATTGATTTTAAAATATTTAAATCACTTTTTAGCATTTATTTAATTATTTTATTCCAACATTATCTAGAACAGTGCACGCTGACGTCAGCATGATGTCAGCAGTCAACACAGGCGTTGACTGGTCAACTGACGTGTGGGTCCCGTTCGTCATTGACTGTTTAGTCTAATGAGGGTTTAACTAATCTAATTACGGTTTAATTAAACTAACTAGTTAATTAGATTAATTAAATAGGATTAATTAACTTAATTAATTTAATGATTATTTATTTAGTTTTTTATATTCATTCTTTTTTTTAAAACGTTCAAGGGGTGGGGCCCCTTTGTTATAGGGCCCTGGGGCTATAGCGGGTCGGGCGTTGCGGGCGAATGAGCACAGGGCGCCCGATGGGCGCGAGCGCCGGGCGTGGCGTCGCCCGAGCGGGAGCGCCAGCGAGCAGGGAAGCTGCGGGGCCGGGCGGAGTGCGGCGAGGGAGGCCGAGCGAGCGGTGGCCG
>NW_025234250.1:6714-7254 GCF_018294505.1 Triticum aestivum | reverse complement strand
CATTTCAAATGAACTCTGAAAAGGTTGAAAGTTGGCATGCTATCATTATTTCATCCACATAGCATGTGCAAGAAAGTTGAGACGGTTACAGCAAAAACTGGATGCACTTCGTGTACAAAACGGACAATCTCTTTCAAAGTATCAGGATTTCATACGGAAACTCGTCTGTTACAACGGGATTTCATTTTTTTAAACTTATTTGAACTCCTGACTTTTTGTGTGTTCAAAATGCACCATTCAAAGCCACATCATCATTTTTCAATCCTTTCTGACTTCATTTGTTATTTTTCATGCATTTAATAATTATTTTGACCTATAGGACCCTAAAATTGAAAAGCATTTCAAATGAACTCTGAAAAGGTTGAAAGTTGGCATGGTATCATCATTTCATCCTCATACCATGTGCAAGAATGTTGAGAGGGTTACGGCAAAAACTGGATGCACTTCGTGTACAAAACAGACAATCTCTTTCAAAGTTTCAAGATTTCAGACGGAAACTCACCTGTTACAAAGGGATTTCATTTTTTAAAACTTATTTGA
>NW_025234250.1:856-1526 GCF_018294505.1 Triticum aestivum | reverse complement strand
ACTCCGAAAAGGTTGAAAGTTGGCATGGTATCATCCTTTCATCCACATAGCATGTGCAAGAAAGTTGAGAGGGTTACGACAAAAACTGGATGCACCTCGTGTACAAAACGGACAATCTCTTTCAATGTATCAAGATTTCATACGGAAACTCGTCTGTTACTAAGCGATTTCATTTTTTAAAACTTATTTGAACTTCTGACTTTTTGTGTGTTCAAAATGCACCATTCAAAGCCACATCATCATTTTTCAATCCTTTCTGATTTCATTTGTTATTTTTCATGCATTTACTAATTATTTTGAGCTATAAGACCCTAAAATTGAAAAGCATTTCAAATGAATTGTAAAAAGGTTGAAAGTTGGCACGGTATCATCCTTTCATCCACATAGCATGTGCAAGAAAGTTGAGAGGGTTACGGCAAAAACTGGATGCACTTCGTGTACAAAACGGACAATCTCTTTCAAACTATTAGGATTTCATACGGAAACTCGTCTGTTACAAAGGGATTTCATTTTTTAAAACTTATTTGAACTCCTGACTTTTTGTGTGTTCAAAATGCACCATTCAAAGCCACATCATCATTTTTCAATCCTTTCTGACTTCATTTGTTATTTTTCATGCATTTACTAATTATTTTAAGCTATAAGACCCTAAAATTGAAAAGCATTTCAA
>NW_025234250.1:0-621 GCF_018294505.1 Triticum aestivum | reverse complement strand
TCAAAGCCACATCATCATTTTTCAATCCTTTCTGACTTCATTTGTTATTTTTCATGCATTATCTAATTATTTTGAGCTATAAGACCCTAAAATTGAAAAGCATTTCAAATGAACTCTGAAAAGGTTGAAAGTTGGCATGTTATCATCCTTTCATCCACATAGCATGTGCAAGAAAGTTGAGAGGGTTACGGCAAAAACTGGATGCACTTCGTGTACAAAATAGACAATCTCTTTCAAAGTATCAGGATTTCATACGGAAACTCGTCTGTTACAAAGGGATTTCATTTTTTAAAACTTATTTGAACTCCTGACTTTTTGTCTAATCAAAATGCACCATTCAAAGCCACATCATCATTTTTCAATCCTTTCTGACTTCATTTGTTATTTTTCATGCATTTACTAATTATTTTGAGCTATAAGACCCTAAAATTAAAAAGCATTTCAAATGAACTCTGAAAAGGTTGAAAGTTGGCATGGTATCATCATTTCATCCACATAGCATGTGCAAGAAATTTGAGAGGGTTACAGCAAAAACTGGATGCACTTCGTGTACAAAACGGACAATCTCTTTCAAAGTATTAGGATTTCAAACGAAAACTCGTCTGTTACAAAGGGATTTCA
>NW_025234249.1:0-7254 GCF_018294505.1 Triticum aestivum | reverse complement strand
ACGTGGCCGGGTATACCGGGCGCCCGTTTGGTGTCACGGAACCCTGTTCACATCGTTTGGGGCTGTGAGCGAAACTCCGGCCGGATCTCCTCATGGATGGAACCCGAATAGGCGATAAACCTGGACTAGAGACTTGAGTGTTTAGGTAGGTCGTGGTCTACACCCACGTCGGCTTTCGCTTGAAGTCTGCCGAGCACATGTCGTGTGCAGACGCTAAGTGGTGGAAACATGTATGAAGAAGTACACCCCTGCAGGGTTATCATCATCTATTCGAATAGCCGTGTCCGCGGTAAAGGACTTCTGGGTTGCTTATATCAGTTCATAGACAAGTGAAAGTGGATACCCTAAAATACGCAAGATAAGCGTGAGTGCTATGGATGGCGTTCTCGTAGGGAGACGGGAGCGGATCCATAGTGGTGTATTGATATGGTGAATATGTGGACTCGTGTGCGCCACCTCGAATAGTCGTAGTTCAGCTGCAGTTAAACCCCACCATCCCCTTGATGAAAATGATGCATATGTAGTTAGTTCTGATGTAAGTCTTGCTGGGTACATTTGTACTCACGTTTGCCTATTTTATGTTTTTGCATAGAGACTTCAGTCTCACTAGTAATTCCGCGTAGTCTTCGATGTTTAGCTTGATACCTCAGCTACGATCTTGTGCCCCGGCAGGATCTGATAGATAGTCAGGCTTCTCAGCCTTTTTCATTTGTAGATGTCTGTACTCAGACATGATAGCTTCCGCTTGTGCTTTGACTTGTATGCTCTGATTGTTGGGTCGTGAGACCCATGTTTGTAATATCTCGCTCCTCGGAGCCTATTGATTAAAATACTTGAGTCGTAGAGTCATGTTGTGATGCCATGTTGTATTGCACATATCGAGCATATTGTGTGTATGTTATTGAAATGCTTGGTATGTGTGGGATCTGACAATCTAGTTGTTTATCTTTAGTAGCCTCTCTTACCGGGAAATGTCTCCTAGTGTTTCCACCGAGCCATGGTAGCTTGCTACTGCTCCGGAACACTTAGGCTGACCGGCATGTGTCCTTCTTCGTTCCTGTGTCTGTCCCTTCGGGGAAATGTCACGCGATGTATACCGGAGTCCTGTTAGCCCGCTACAGCCCGGTTCACCGGAGTCCTGCTAGCCCAGTGCTACAGCCTGGATTCACTCGCTGATGACCGACACGTTCGATGCTGGGTCATGGATGCCTGTCCCTGTAAGTCTGTGCCGCTTTGGGTTTACGACTAGCCATGTCAGCCCGGGCTCCTTATCATATGGATGCTAGCGACACTGTCATATACGTGTGCCAAAAGGCGCAAACGGTCCCGGGCAAAGGTAAGGCGACACCCGTGGGAATACCGTGCGTGAGGCCGCAAAGTGATATGAGGTGTTACATGCTAGATCGATGTGGCATTGAGTCGGGGTCCTGACAGCGTTGGTATCAGAGCTTGACTGCCTGTAGGATTACCAAGCCAAACTGGTCGAAGTTGAGTCTAGAAATTCTTTAGTTATATAAGGGAATTGATTGTGGGATGGAACGTAAGGCTCTTTTTATTCCTTATACCTTATGCCCTTCTGATCTGAGTCATCTTATCTTCTACGGGGATTAAGAACTAGGCTATCTCTTCTTTCTATTAGGATCACGTGTTACTAATCAGTAGACTTATAAGTTTGTTGGATTTAAGCCTCAGTTCAGTTTCTACCTCTGTATGTTAATTGTTGATCTCGAAACCTTGATATTGTGCTTCTGAGTGGTTATGCCACCATTTTTGTGAATGTCTCAAATCTTTTCTGAGCATTTACAGCCGTTATGCTGTCCGAGTCGTCCCAGGTTTCTAAGTAGTCTGATGCATTTGCAAATCCCTTCCTTCTGTTTCCGATGTTCCCATGGGCCAGATTAACCACACTAATCGGTGTGTTGAGGTAATTATTGCCTCGACATATATGTTGGAATTATTATTATGACCCTAAGTGCTTAGGGGATCATCTAGTGGTCTAGCCATGATTTGTGTCCTAGTGTGAAGATTCTGGCCTTTATTCTCGGAAGCATCCCGTGATGCTACTTAGTAGTAGGTATTCTACTCCTGGGTTCTGAACCCGAGATTCACTCTACCTACTTCATGTTGATAGTAATTGCTAGTGCCTTTAGGATATTAGTAACCTTTGCGATAGTCCTTGAAGTCCGTGGTATCTTCTTCTTCCAAATACCATGAACTACTTATGGCAGATGTTTATTGGATCAAAAAAAAATCACAATTTGAGTACTCTTGAGGAGTTCTCCATTCATAAATCGTGACTCTGCCAGTTCTACCTTTCTGCATGGGTTATCCGGAAGAAATATGTTGAACTTGGTTCGACATACTAATCTATGCATCCACAACTCAGAAAGTTATATGTTCCTTTGAGTTGTTCTCTTTAGTTGCATTCTGACCCTCGTCTATCAATTGATAGTCAAGAGTATGCGTGCGTTCGTTCATTGATGCCTATGACTCTTGTGGTCTGTCAAGCCATTCTATTCCGGAATGACTAGGAGAAACAAACTCCAGTACCTCTTCCATATCTAGGATTGGGTCAAAGTAGTTGTATTCCGCAGATCAAATGCCAATCCAGCTTTTGGTTCTGCTCTACCTTGGAGTATTACATATTTTATATCGAGATTGTTATAGGAATTGCACACCATCCCATGAACTCTTGGTACAGTGATACTTCTTGCCATCACTGTTCATTCCTCGGCCCTCGTGTTGATGCAACCGGAATACCGACAAATGAATTGTGATGTGTGAAATCAATACTGCTAGCAACTCTGTTGCTTGGTAGTTAAAGGATAATAATTTCATTCTTAGTATGTTGGTTTTCGAATCATCCTTCTAAGACTGATCGTGCTACCTAGTCCTTATTTCGGTGCACCCTTCGATTGATGAGTTAGGATCTTGTCAAGTCCTCACTCATTTGATCATATCGTCTTACCCTCAAAAGCAAGATTGTTCTCGAGCTTAGTAACATACTGGTGGTTCGTGACTTTCCAAATATCTTCTTGGAGGTGTTACCGGGTTGTCACCTGACCGCTATGTTGAGTTCGTGATCAAGTTGGTTTCTTGTGAACCACCTTCTCTCCAAGAATCGGTGTTAGATATCCCTGAGCTAGTTGGTTAAGCTAGACAACAACTTGGAGAGTTGGAAGATAAAAGCTTGTCTGACTTAGTTCGTTCCAAAGGGATATTCTTGTGTAGTGTGTGTTGAAGAAAGATGATATCTTCATCGATTGGTCCTTGTGATCAGTTGCTGGACCTATTGTCTTATCAATCCTTTGATTTGAGTGTGGGCTATCGTCAAATCAAATCAGTACCAACGATGCTCGTAATGTTGTCTTATTCGTGGTTGATCCCTCGAGCATACACCATTATATCTTTTAGGTCTGACCAATGCTATCACTTGTTCACTTAACTATGGAATTCCTTTTAAAAGGAAACCTAGATGAATTGTTGTTGAGCCCATTGACAACATCCTTATCTCCTCCATGATTTTGTTGAACATTAAGCTAGTGTTGGAAACTTTTGAAAGCATTTGTTCATGCTAGCTCATGAAGCATATGTTTGGATGAAGGTAGTGACTTCCTTTAATTCATGTGCATCTGATGCAAGTTGCCGCCGTGGATTCGAGAAAGTCAATGTTGTTTTCTTGGAATCATTCCAAATCAGTCATGCACACGTGCGAAGAATTCTGTGGTTTGAAGACTTGCAACCTTCAATCTATATGTGTCCCTAGCACACCAAGCCACTGATTGAATTGTTCAAGGAGAAGAAGTTCCTTCTTAAGAGTATACCTTATGCAAGGACTTCGATATCCTCGATGATGGTTCCCCTCCTGAATTCGGTAGTGTTTTATTATAAGACTACTTTGTGGTCATGCTTGTCTTGGACAACATGTTCACATGTTTGTAGCAGAACCAGCTCATGTTTTGGAGCTTGCTATCATAGTTCATCTCCCGAGAATCTCGCAACGTCATCTCGTTGATTTGTGTTGCAAACTTTCATTTTTCTTCCTAGACTCGATGAGTCTGGAATATCCTGACACCAACCAGATCTGAATCTTAGGCAGATATGATGGGTTGGAACATTTCCCAAGAATTATAATATTGGTCTCTCGATAACCGGTAAGGTGGATGTCATGGCCAACACACACATCCGGTAGACCTATTATTATAGTATCTTATTTGATGAAATTGGCCACCTCCCCATAGGGATTTCGTAGGATTTACTCCCTAGTTGCCCCTATGGATCTTTGTGTTCCCGAAGTCCGACCTTTACTTGATGTTCTAGATACCAAACCATTTCAATGAATGGGATACACTAGCACATCAAGGAGAACATTAGAAGCGGAGTGCTAAATGTCTCTCGGTCGATCATCCAGATTCTATCTCCTTGGCCCCGTCAAGGGTGAAATCTGAGATGATGTTATCTTCCTTTGCATCTGCATCATCCATCATCATTCATCATGGTAGCAAGTTGTGTTGCCAGGATCCTTGACACAGATGTTGGTAAAACCTTGATGATTGTGGAAATGCTCAAGTTCTTGAAAGCACGTACAAGCGCTACGTGTTACCATCGGCTCTAACTAGGATTCCTCTCAGTTTCCTCGGCAATGCTATGACCTTTTCAACCAGTGAATTCACTCTTTATTGTTGGGTTCTTCCCCAGTTACCAGAATCGTTCCCAGCATTTGCATTTTGTTCCCAGCTTGCACCACCAATGTCCCTTCCATTTCCGGTGATAAGTAAATTCATCCATTGCGTTGTCTTCAACAAGGTAATCCACATCATCCAAGTCCGAGTATGCCATTCTACCGACCCCCTCCAAACGATTGCTGTGATTTGCCTTAGGCTGATATAGAGAGTCTCAATGATCTCTATATCAAAAGTAATTCTTTTTGCCACTTAAGATAATAATCTACGAATCACCCTCCTCCAGGATGTTTCGTCGTGGTATCATGGCAACTCAACTCCTCGCTACGTTGACAATCGTTTGCCACCCTCTTAAGCGTGAAATTGTTGTCTACCTAGTGAACCCTCGTCATCTGTTCCACTCCATCCCTCTAGAGGTGTGCTTCGTCTCTCAGCTCGAGAGATATTGTTATGTCTCATTCCGTGAGTTGTTCGATCTTCGAGAAGATCGACCCTTCTAGAGTCTCCTTCTTCCCTCCATGTCATGTTGACAAGAATTCTCAGAGCAAGACTTCAAGACGATGATGGTGATCGAATCAACGTTCCTATGAAGTGCAACCTGGATCGTGAAGATTATACTAGTTGCGTTTCCCCTTCACCTTACCCTATGCTTGAATCTCGAGACGAGATTCTTGTTTAGTGGGGGTGAGTTGTCACATCCCTAGCTTCTGGTAATGCTCTAGGCTAGCTTCATGTGCGCATCATGTTTAAATTCTGAAACTTGAATTGAGGAATATTGGAAGCCTCAAAAACCTTAAATAAAAGAGGGGCAAAAACCCTAGAAATCTCATTCATTGCTCCAAAATGCTCTTCTTAAATGTTTGATAATTTTTGGTAAGGGTTCTGGTCCCAACCAAAATATTGAACATTTTTAAGGATTTATTTTTGGGACTTTGGATTTAATTCATTAGCTATTTGAATTTGAATTATATTCATATAATTAGAATATAATTTCAAATACCCCTGAAATATTTATAAGCTTTTGGAAAAGTCCATCTAGCAATATAAAATATTCAGAGGAGTTTTTGGCATTGTTTGAATTATTATTTTTTAATTCAAAACAGTGGCAAAAGTTTAAATAAAACAAAACAGAAGAAAAAAATAAAAAGAACAGAAGCCTACCTGGGCCACTTACCTGTAGCCGGCCCAGCTGGCCAGCTCCTCCCGCTGGCCCAGCCCACCGCTACTCCCCCCCCTCTGTCGTCTTCCTCCCCGACAGGGGAACGGCGTGTGCCCGACGCTCGCCGGCACGCGCGCGCGCCACCTCCCCCCCTGCTGGCCACCTCCTGCTTCCCCGGACTCCCTCGATGCCCCGGACGAAGCCACGCAGCTGCCCCGCACCGCTCTCACTCTCCCTCGCCCTCCTCTTCTCCCCCTGCTCTCTCTCCCTCTCACCCGAGAACCACCGCCGCCGCCGACGGGCATCACCGTAGCCACTGGCCTCCCCTCGCCTCCCCGACCCGCTTCCGAGCTCCGCCACAACCCCCTCCACCTCCTCGTTGAGCTACGGACCTCCCGGACGTGCTGCAACGCGGCCACCATCGCCGTTTCCGTCGCCGGGCACCGAAGTTCGCCGCGGTCAATTCGCCGCCTCCGCCGCCTCCCCGAGACCACCGAGCTGCTCATCGACCTCGCTGTGAGCTCCTCTTCCATTTCCCCTTCTCCCCGCGCTCGTTCCCGCACTCCAGCCGCCTTCTCACCGGAGCCGATTGCTCCTCGCCGCCGACCATGGCGCTGCCGTGGCCAGGGTCACCCCAGCTAGCGCCCGAGCACGTTACCGAGTTCGCCGCCCTCCCAGGAGCCCACAGAGCCTTTCCGTTTCCCCTCTAGTGCACCGCAGCGCCGCGTTCGACCTTGGCCGAACTCCGGCGGCCACCTAGGTCGACGCCGGCGCCGATTCCGGCCGCCCCGACCCCAACCGATTCCACAGGAAGACGCGGCGCCCTCCCAGCTACCCGTAGAGCCTCTCCGCGGCCCGAATGGTCGCCGGAGGAGCGATCCCGAAGCCCTCCGCCGTGCCTGTTGCCGCCGGCGTTGAGCCGCCGGCCTGTTTGGGCCATTTGACCGGGGTTTGACCTCCCCCTGTGTCACTGACATGCGGGACCAGCCCGCCTAATTAATCTAGGTTAGTTTAAGTTAAAACGCTAACTAACCCAGTTAGTTAGGTTAGTCACTGACACGGAGGACCCACTGGTCAGTTTGACCTGGGCTGCCCGTTGACTCGCTTACGTCATGCTGACGTAGTGCTGACGCAGTAAATTCATTTTCTGGAATTATTTTAATTCTAAATATTCAGGAAATTCCAGAAAATGCCTAAAACTTCTAAAAATCATAGAAAATTAACCGTAACTCCAAATTAAATAATTTATATATGAAAAATTATCAGAAAAATTCAAGGAATCCATCTGTACCATTTTCATGCATGTTAGAACAACTTATCACTACTGTTTAGGGCAAATGAAGTAAATGGCATTTGAATAATCACATATGGAGTTTGAATTTGAATCTTGTATTCAAACCAACTTCATTTAAT
>NW_025234248.1:5722-7255 GCF_018294505.1 Triticum aestivum | reverse complement strand
GGGGCATTGTAAATTATTTATTTTGCAAATTTTCTTTCATAGCCATGTTTGGAACATGTGGGTCACCATGTACAAAAAAAATTGGGTGATTTGGAGGTGGTGGAAAAAATCACGTATGTTCAAAAACTGGCTTAAGTTAGACCAAATGGCCCCTCCGGAATGCGATGAATTTTTCGACCACCTCCAAGTCACCCCTATATTGGCACACATGATCTCTTGGACAAACAAAGCTAGTTTTCCAAGGTTTTATTTTTTTGAATTTTTTATTAATTTATAATGCCCTCTAGACTGACTGATCAAACCATCGGTCTATACCTCCAGGGTGCCTTGTAAAGTATTAATTTTCCAAATTTTCTTTCCTAGTCATGTTTGGAACATGTGGGTCACCATGTACAACAAAATTTGGGTGATTTAGAGGTGGTGGAAAAAATCACGTATGTTCAAAAACTGGCTTAAGTTAAAAAGACCAAATGGCCCCTCCGGAATGCGATGATTTTTTCGACCACCTCCAAATCACCCCTATTTTGGCACACATGATTTATTGCACAAACAAAGCTAGTTTTCCAAGGTTTTATAATTTTTTGAATTTTTTATTAATTTATAATGCCCTCTAGACTCACTGGTCAAACCATCGGTCTATACCTCAAGGGGGCATTATAAATTATTGATTTTCCAAATTTTCTTTCATAGCCATGTTTGGTACATGTGGGTCACCATGTACAACAAAATTTGGGTGATTTGGAGGTGGTGGAAAAAATCACGTATGTTCAAAAACTGTCGTTTTTCGACCACCTCCAAGTAACCCCTATTTTGGCACACATGATCTCCTGCACAAACAAAGCTAGTTTTCCAAGGTTTTACGTTTTTTTGAATTTTTTATTAATTTATAATGCCCTCTAGATTGACTGGTCAAACCATTGGCCTATACATCAAGGGTCATTGTAAAGTATTAATTTTCCAAATTTTCTTTCATAGCCATGTTTGGAACATGTGGGTCACCACATAAAACAAAATTTGGGTGATTTGGAGGTGGTGGAAAAAATCACGTTTGTTCAAAAAACTGGATTTTTTTGACCACCTCCAAGTCACCCCTATTTTGGCACACATGATCTCTTGCACAAACAAAGCTAGTTTTCCAAGATTTTATATTTTTTTGAATTTTTTAGTAATTTATAATGCCCTCTAGACTGACTGGTCAAACCATCGGTCTATACCTCATGGGGGCATTGTAAAGTATTAATTTTCCAAATTTTCTTTCATAGCCATGTTTGGAACATGTGGGTCACCATGTACAACAAAATTTGGGTGATTTGGAGGTGGTGGAAAAAATCACGTATGTTCAACAACTGGCTTAAGTTAAAAGACCAAATGGCGCCACCGGAATGCGATGATTTTTTCGACCACCTCCAAATCACTCCTATTTTGGCACACATGATTTCTTGCACAAACAAAGCTAGTTTCCAAGGTTATATATTTTTTTGAATTTTTTATTAATTTATAATGCCCTCTAGACTCACTGGTCAAACCATCGGT
>NW_025234248.1:577-3896 GCF_018294505.1 Triticum aestivum | reverse complement strand
ATTTCATAGCCATGTTTGGCACATGTGGGTCACCATGTACAACAAAATTTGGGTGATTTGGAGGTGGTGGAAAAAATCACGTATGTTCAAAAACTGGATTTTTTCGACGACCTCCAAGTCACCCCTATTTTGGCACACATGATCTCTTGCACAAACAAAGCTAGTTTTCCAAGGTTTTATTTTTTTGAATTTTTTAGTAATTTATAATGCCCTCTAGACTGACTGGTCAAACCATCGGTCTATACCTTAAGGGGGCATTGTAAAGTATTAATTTTCCAAATTTTCTTTCACCGCCATGTTTGGAACATGTGGGTCACCATGTACAACAAAATTTGGGTGATTTGGAGGTGGTGGAAAAAATCACGTATGTTCAAAAACTGGATTTTTTCGACCACCTCCAAGTCACCCCTATTTTGGGACACATGATCTCTTGCACAAAAAAGCTAGTTTTCCAAGGTTTTATAATTTTTTGAATTTTTTATTAATTTATAATGCCCTCTAGACTCACTGATCAAACCATCGGTCTATACCTCAAGGGGGCATTGGAAAGTATTGATTTTCCAAAATTTATTTCATAGCCATGTTTGGAACACGTGGGTCACCATGTACAACTAAATTTGGGTGATTTGGAGGTGGTGGAAAAAATCACGTATGTTCAAAAACTGGCTTAAGTTAGGCCAAATGGCCCCTCCGGAATGCGATGATATTTCCGACCACCTCCAAGTCACCCCTTTATTGGCACACATGATCTCTTGCATAAACAAAGCTAGTTTTCCAAGGTTTTATATTTTTTGAATTTTTTATTAATTTATAATGCCCTCTAGACTGACTGGTCAAACCATCGGTCTATACATCAAGGGGGCATTGTAAAGTATTAATTTTACAAATTTTCTTTCATAGCCATGTTTGGAACATGTGGGTCACCATGTAAAACAAAATTTTGGTGATTTGGAGGTGGTGGAAAAAATCACGTATGTTCAAAAACTGGATTTTTTTCAACCACCTCCAAGTCACCCCTATTTTGGCACACATGATCTCTTGCACAAACAAAGCTAGTTTTCCAAGGTTTTATATTTTTTGAAATTTTTATTTATTTATAATGCCCTCTAGACTGACTGGTCAAACCATCGGTCTATACCTCAAGGGGGCATTGTAAAGTATTAATTTTCCAAATTTTATTTCATAGCCATGTTTGGCACATGTGGGTCATCATGTACAACAAAATTTGGGTGATTTGGAGGTGGCGGAAAAAATCACGTATGTTCAAAAACTGGCTTAATTTGGATCAAATGGCCCCTCCGGAATGCGATGATTTTTTCGACCACCTCCAAATCTCCCATATTTTGGCACACATGATCTCTTGCACAAACAAAGCTAGTTTTCCAAAGTTATATATTTTTTTGATTTTTTATTAATTTATAATGCCCTCTAAACTGACCGGTCAAACCATCGGTCTACACCTCAAGGGGGCATTGTAAATTATGAATTTTCCAAATTTTATTTCATAGGCATGTTTGGCACATGTGGATCACCATGTACAAGAAAATTTGGGTGATTTGGAGGTGGTGGAAAAAGTCACGTATGTTCAAAAACTGGCTTATGTTAAAAGACCGAATGGCCCCTCCAGAATGCGATGATTTTTTCGTCCACCTCCAAATCACCCCTATTTTGGCACAAATGATCTCTTGGACAAAAAAAGCTAGTTTTCCAAGGTTTTATATTTTTTGATTTTTTTATTAATTTATAATGCCCTCTAGACTGACTGGTCAAACCATCGGTCTATACCTCAAGGGGGCATTGTAAAATATTAATTTTCCAAATTTTCTTTCATAGCCATGTTTGGAGTCACCATGTACAACAAAATTTGGGTGATTTGGAGGTGGTGGAAAAAATCACGTATGTTCAAAGACTGGCTTAAGTTAGACCAAATGGCACCTCCGGAATGCGATGGTTTTTTCGACCACCTCCAAGTCACCCTTATTTTGGCACACATGATCTCTTGCACAAACAAAGCTAGTTTTCCAAGGTTTTATATTTTTTTGTAATTTTTATTAATTTATAATGCCATCTAGACTGACTTGTCAAACCATCGGTCTATACCTCAAGGGGGCATTGTAAAATATTAATTTTCCAAATTTTCTTTCATAGCCATGTTTGGAGTCACCATGTACAACACAAATTTGGGTGATTTGGAGGTGGTGGAAAAAATCACGTATGTTCAAAAACTAGCTTAAGTTAAAACACCAAATGGCCCCTCCAGAATGCGATGATTTTTTCGCCACCTCCAAATCACTCCAATTTTGACACACATGATTTCTTGCACAAACAAAGCTAGTTTTCCAAGGTTTTATAAATTTTTGAATTTTTTATTAATTTATAATGCCCTCTAGACTCACTGGTCAAACCATCGATCTATACATCAAGGGGGCATTGTAAATTATTAATTTTACAAATTTTCTTTCATAGCCATGTTTGGAACATGTGGGTCACCATGTACAACAAAATTTGGGTGATTTGGAGGTGGTGGAAAAAACCACATATGTTCAAAAACTGGCTTAAGTTAGACCAAATGGCCCCTCCGGAATGCGATGATATTTTCGACCACCTCCAAGTCACCCCTATATTGGCACACATGATCTCTTGCACAAACAAAGCTAGTTTTCCAAGGTTTTATATTTTTTTAATTTTTTATTAATTTATATTGCCCTCTAGACTGACTAGTCAAACCATCGGTCTATACCTCAAGGGGGCATTGTAAAATTTTAATTTTCCAAATTTTCTTTCATAGCCATGTTTGGAGTCACCATGTACAACACAAATTTGGGTGATTTGGAGGTGGTGGAAAAAATCACGTATGTTCAAAAACTAGCTTAAGTTAAAACACCAAATGGCCCCTCCGGAATGCGATGATTTTTTCGCCACCTCCAAATCACTCCAATTTTGACACACATGATTTCTTGCACAAACAAAGCTAGTTTTCCAAGGTTTTATAATTTTTTGAATTTTTTATTAATTTATAATGCCCTCTAGACTCATTGGTCAAACCATCGGTCTATACATCAAGGGGGCATTGTAAATTATTAATTTTAAAAATTTTCTTTCATAGCCATGTTTGGAACATGTGGGTAACCATGTACAACAAAATTTGGGTGATTTGGAGGTGGTGGAAAAAACCACATATGTTCAAAAACTGGCTTAAGTTAGACCAAATGGCCCCTCCGGAATGCGATGATATTTTCGACCACCTCCAAGTCACCCCTATATTGGCACACATGATCTCTTGCACAAACAAAGCTAGTTTTCCAAGGTTTTATATTTT
>NW_025234248.1:0-514 GCF_018294505.1 Triticum aestivum | reverse complement strand
GCCCTCTAGACTGACATGTCAAACCATCGGTCTATACCTCTAGGGGCATTGTAAAGTATTAATTTTCCAGATTTTCTTTCATAGCCATGTTTGGAACATGTGGGTCACCATGTACAACAAAATTTGGGTGATTTGGAGGTGGTGGAGAAAATCAGGTATGTTCAAACACTGGCTTAAGTTTTCCAAGGTTTTATATTTTTTTGAAATTTTTATTAATTTATAATACCCTCTAGACTGACTGGTCAAACCATCGGTCTATACCTCAAGGGGGCATTGTAAAGTATTAATTTTCCAAAATTTCTTTCATAGCCATGTTTGGAACATGTGCACCATGTACAACAAAATTTGGGTGATTTGGAGGTGGTGTAAAAAATCACGTATGTTCAAAAACTGGCTTCAGTTATACCAAATGGCCCCTCCGGAATGCGATGATTTCTTCGACCACCTCAAATCACCCTTATTTTGGCACACATGATCTATTGCACAAACAAAGCTAGTTTTCCAAGGTTTTATA
>NW_025234247.1:0-7256 GCF_018294505.1 Triticum aestivum | reverse complement strand
GGGGTGAGGGGCGCGGCGACGGGCGACGATGAAGGGCGCGGCGACGACGACGGTGAGGGGCGCGGCAACGAGCGATGAGAGGAGGCAGGGCCGGCGGCGTCAGGGCACGGGGGCGTGGGGCGGCGACGGTGTCTGGGCGGCGTGGGACGGTGTCGGGGCGGCGTCGGAGGCAGGGCGACAACGGTGACGGCGAGGCGCAGAGGGGCAGCTTGGCGGGATCGTCGGGGCGGGGAAGACGAACTGAATGAAAATTTTCACAAGTGTTAGTTATATAGACGAAGCATTGGTCCCTGTTTGTGACTGAAATCGGGACGAATGCCACCTTTAGTCTCGGTTGGTGCCACCAACCGGGACCAAAGGCCTCTTTTCAGCAGCCCAAAGGGCGGGAAGCAGAGGGCTTTGGTCCCGGTTTTAGGCACCAACCGGGACTAAAGGGGGGGGGGCATTGGTTCTGGTTGGTGCCACCAACCGGGACCAAAGGGGAGCATTGGTTTCGGTTGGTGCCACCAACCAGGACTAAAGGCCTTGTGCTGGCGCGGTTTTAGTCCCACCTTGCTAGCTAAGAGAGCTCAGCACGTGTTTATAAGCTGTGTTGTAGCTTAGGTGCTGAGCTCCTCTATAATATGGAGGCATTACTTGCCTACCCTTGTCACTGCCATGTTGGGCCTATTGGGCCTGCGGGCCTGCATCCTGGCCCATGTACAGGTGGGGTTTTTATTCGTATGCAGGCCGTGTGGCCCATTAGGCGGCATTTTTTATTTTTCCAGTATTTTTTTGTTTTTTGAATTATTTATTTTCTTTTGATTTTTGCTTTATTTTTTTATTCTTTTTGCTTTTAGCTCAGAATAATTACAAACTTTCTGTTACTCCATTAGTTTCCAAATTTGAATAGTTTAAATTTTAATTCTTTGAAATTTGTATGAATCACTAGTTTGTGAATAACTTCACTATAAAAATATATTTTGAGTGATTCTTTTTCCTGCTATTTAATATTACTGTGTTTTATCATTATATTAAAAAACAGATTTTGTTATTTTAGTTTCTATCAAAAAAATTCTTTATGAAAATTCTTTTTGCTACTAAATTTCTAACAAAAACTTCTTTATGATAATTCTTTCTGCTTTTCATGTTTTGAACAGAAAATACTTTGATAATTTTAGTTGCATAAATTTTATATAATTTTAGTTTAAAAAATACTAGAGGTTTATAAAAGCTTTTTAGTTGATTCCTTTTGCTATTAGAGTTTTATAAAAGCATTTACTGATATTTTTTTGAGCAATAAGACCTTGAAATCGAAAAGCATTTCAAATGAACTCTAGAAAGGTTGAAAGTTGGCATGGTATCATCATTTCACCCACATAGCATGTGCTAAAAAGTTGAGAGGGTTATGGGAAAAACTGGATACACTCCGTGTACAAAATGGACAATCTCTTTCGAAGTGTCAGGGTTTCATACGGAAACTCATCTGTTACACGGGGATTTCATTTCTTTAAACTTATTTGAACTCCTGACTTTTTGGGTGTTCAAAATGCACCATTCAAAGCCACATCATCAATTTTCAACCCTTTTCTGACTTCATTTATTATTTTTCATGCATTTACTGATTATTTTGAGCTATAAAACCCTGAAATTGAAAAGCATTTCAAATGAACTCTAAAAAGGTTGGAAGTTGGCATGGTATCATCATTTCATCCACATAGCATGTGCAAGAAAGTTGAGAGGGTTACGGCAAAAACTGGATGCACTTTATGTACAAAACGGACAATCTCTTTCGAAGTATCAGGATTTCATACGGAAACTTGTCTGTTACAACAGGAATTTCAAATGAACTACGAAAAGGTTGAAAGTTGGCATGGTATCATCATAATTGTTGTGGAGGAAGTCTTTACTTTTTCTTCGCTTGTGTCCTTTCCTTATTGCGCCGTAACCACGGATAATCTTCATCATTTATCAAGAAGCTTGGATCAGCCTTGACTTTGAAGGGAGGAATTTCATGAAACTTTTCATAATCTTCGGACATGTCTGTCTTGCCCTCCACTCCCATGATGTCCCTTTTTCCAGAAAGAACTATGTGGAGCTTTGACTCATCGTATGATGTATTTGCTTCCATATTTTTTCTTTTTTCGGTTTAGTAGACATGTCCTTCACATAGATAACCTGTGCCACATCATTGGCTAGGACGAACGGTTCGTCAGTGTACCCAAGATTGTTCAGATCCACTGTTGTCATTCCGTACTGTAGGTCTACCTGTACCCTGCCTCCTGACAGATTGACCCATTTGCATTTAAACAAAGGGACCTTAAAATCTACTCTGTATTCAAGTTCCCATATGTCCACTATGTAACCATAATATGTGTCCTTTCCCCTCTCGATTGCTACATCAAAGCGGACACCGCTGTTTTGGTTGGTGCTCTTTTAATCTTGGGCGATCGTGTAAAATGTATTCCCATTTATCTCGTGTCCTTTCCAAATCATTACAGTTGAAGATGGTCCCCTGGACAACGAGTACATCTCATCACAAATAGTGTTTTCACCTCTGAGACATGTTTCAAACCAACTGCTGAAAGTCCTGATGTGTTCACATGTAATCCAGTCGTCGCACTGCTCCGGGTGTTTGGACCGCAGACTGTTCTTGTGTTCATCGACATACGGGGTCACCAAGGTAGAGTTCTGTAGAACTGTGTGGTGTGCTGGAGACCAAGAAGATCCGTTCCTGCATATTACTGAGTCCCCTCCAAGCATGCCTTTTCTAGTCAGTCTCCCCTCATACCGGATTTAGGGAGACCTATCTTCTTAAGGCCAGGAATGAAGTCATCACAAAACCCAATCACATCCTCTGTTTGGTGGCCCATGGAGATGCTTCCTTCTGGCCTAGCGCGGTTACGGACATATTTCTTTAGGACTCCCATGAACCTCTCAAAGGGGTACATATTGTGTAGAAATACGGGGCCCAGAATGACAATCTCGTCAACTAGATGAACTAGGACGTGCGTCATGATATTGAAGAAGGATGGTGGGAACACCAGCTCGAAACTGACAAGACATTGCACCACATCACTCCTTAGCCTTGGTATGATTTCTGGATCGATCACCTTTTGAGAGATTGCGTTGAGGAATGCACATAGCTTCATAATGGCTAATCGGACGTTTTCCGGTAGAAGCCCCCTCAATGCAACCGGAAGAAGTTGCGTCATAATCACGTGGCAGTCACGAGACTTTAGGTTCTAGAACTTTTTGTCTGGCATATTTGTTATTCCCTTTATATTCGACGAGAAGCCAGTCGGGACCTCATACTAAGCAGGCATTCAAAAAAGATTTCCTTCTCTTCTTTGGTAAGAGCATAGCTGGCAGGACCTTCATACTGCTTTGGAGGCATGTCGTCTTTCCCGTGCCTCAGCTGTATCTTTTGTCTTCCCATACACGCCCAAGAAGCCTAGCAGGTTCACGCAAAGGTTCTTCATCACGTGCATCACGTCGATCGAAGAGCGGACCTCTAGGTCTTTCCAGTAGGGTAGGTCCCAAAATATAGATTTCTTCTTCCACATGGGTGCGTGTCCCTCAGCGTCACTCGGAACAGCTAGTCCGCCGGGACCCTTTCCAAAGATTATGTGTAAATCATTGACCATAACAAGTACATGATCACCGGTACGCATGGCGGGCTTCTTCTGATGATCTGCCTCGCCTTTGAAATGCTTGCCTTTCTTTCGACATTGATGGTTGGTCGGAAGAAATTGACGATGGCCCAGGTACACCTTCTTCCTGCAACTTCCCAGGTATATACTTTCGGTGTCAGCTAAACAGTGCGTGCATGCGTGGTATCCCTTGTTTATCTGTCCTGAAAGGTTACTGAGAGCGGGCGAATTGTTGATGGTTACAAACAGCAACGCGTGCAAGTTAAATTCCTCATGTCTGTGCTCATCCAACGCACGTACACCGTTTCCATTCCACAGTTGTAAAAGTTCTTCAACTAATGGCCTTAGGTACACATCAATGTCGTTGCCGGGTTGCTTAGGGCCTTGGATGAGAACTGGCATCATAATGAACTTCCGCTTCATGCACATCCAAGGAGGAAGATTATACATACATAGAGTAACGGGCCAGGTGTTGTGGTTGCTGCCCTGCTCCCCGAAAGGATTGATGCCATCCGCGCTTAAACCAAACCATACCTTCCTTGGGTCACGTGCAAACTCAGCCCAGTACTCTCTCTTGATTTTTCTCCACTGCGACCCATCAGCGGGTGCTCTCAACGTCCCGTCTTTCTTATGGTCCTCATTGTGCCATCACATCAACTTGGCATGCTCTTTGTTTCTGAACAGCCGTTTCAACTATGGTATTATAGGAGCATACCACATCACCTTTGCAGGAACTCTCTTCCTGCGGGGCTCGCCGTCAACATCACCAGGGTCATCTCGTCTGATCTTATACCGCAATGCACTGCATACCGGGCATGCGTTCAAATCCCCGTACGCACCGCTGTAGAGGATGCAGTCATTAGGGCATGCATGTATCTTCTGCACCTCCAATCCTAGAGGGCATACGACCTTCTTTGCTGCGTACGTACTGTCGGGCAATTCATTATCCTTTGGAAGCTTCTTCTTCAATATTTTCAGTAGGTTCTCAAATCCTTTGTCAGGCACAACATTCTCTACCTTCCACTGCGGCAATTCCAGTACGGTACCTAGCTTTGTGTTGCCATCTTCGCAATTGGGGTACAACCCTTTTTTGTGATCCTCTAACATGCGATCGAACTTCAGCTTCTCCTTTTGACTTTCGCATTGCGTCCTTGCATCGACAATGACCCGGCGGAGATCATCATCATCGGGCACATCGTCTGGTTCCTCTTGATCTTCAGCAGCTTCCCCCGTTGCAGCATCATCCACATCGTCTGGTTCCTCTTGATGTTCAGCAGCTCCCTCCGTTGCAGCATCATCGTATTCAGGGGGCACATAGTTGTCATCATCCTCTTCTTCTTCGCCATCTTCCATCATAACCCCTATTTCTCCGTGCCTCGTCCAAACATTATAGTGTGGCATGAAACCCTTGTAAAGTAGGTGGGTGTGAAGGATTTTCTGGTCAGAGTAAGCGTATTCCCACATTTAGGTCATGGACAACACATAAAACTATTCTGCTTGTTTGCCTCAGCCACTTCGAGAAAATTATGCACGCTCTTAATGTACTCGGAGGTGTGTCTGTCACCATACATCCATTGCCGGTTCATCTGCGTGCATTATATATAATTATGTGTGTCAAAAGTAAGAAAAGCAGACAAATATCTATCTAAAGGAAGAAAATCAGACAAGTATCAGAAAGAAGATAAGAACAAGAGGCTCACCATGGTGGTGCCGGCGACAAGATCAGCGCGGGCGATCAACGGCGGTGAAAACGGAGATGGGGCGTGACGGACCGCTAAATCTAGACAAATCTCAGGAACAATGGAGCTTCGAGAGGAGAATGCTTAACTAGTGTGGCTCGGGCATTTCATCGAACACCTCATGTGCATAGGAGGTGAACTAGAGCACCCAAATGCCCTCCCCTCGCCGGCTTGAAAAAACATAGCACTGTGGAGTGCTCTGCCGCGGCGATGGGTATATATAGGCAATTTATTTGTCCCGGTTCGTGGCACGAACCGGGACTAAAGCCCACCCTTCTACACCGGTTCAAGGCATGAACCGGTACCAATGGCTGTGGGCCAGGAACGCGGCCCATTGGTCCCGGTCCGTGCCACAAACCGGGACAAATGGATCCAGAGGAACCAGGACCAATGCCCACGAGGCCCGGCCGGCCCCCTGGGCTCATGAACCGGGTCTAATCCCCCCTATGGGTGCCGATTCGTGAAGAACCGGGACTAATGGGCTGGCTAGGCCCAAACGATAGCCATGTTTTCTACTAGTGTATGATACTACATCCATAGTGCATAATATTATAGATTAGTATCATAGATAGTCTTATTTATTGCCATGCATGACACATAGTAGCATCACATTTATTATGTTACGGTATCTACCTATGTTACTATAACCATCTTTTTTTTAATTACCTGCCACATAAGCATGTTTGCGAGTCCCAAGTGCATGATACTACTTATGTGTTACCCCACTATGATTAGCCTTAAAAAACAATTTTTTTTGGTTTGCTAGCACTGTGCGCATGCGTGTTATTACATGTGATGGTGTAATCAACTTTGCAACGAGAACCAACAAGAAAATGGACCTAAAAACAAGGTTTGTATCAGCAGAGGCCAAACTGGTTATTATGACGTCAATAACAAATCTTAATAAAGAAGGAGGTTCAGCTATGATGCCTATGTGTGACTTGTTTTTAGCATTAATATGAGCATAAAATGAGCAATTGTGTAGCCAAAACACAACTTAGTTCGAAAATATGGTTGCGAAAAGTGTTGCTACTAAACTTCAATTAACAAATGCCTATAGGGATGAAGTTCGCCCATGTAGGGCGCGCATCGTGTGATAGCGCCATGGACCGGGACCAAACTTGGTACCTGAAGCTATAAGCAATAAATGTCATACTTAGAAGAACTTGTACCAGAACATGGAGATGGAGGATGAATACAAGTTTCTGAATACAAATGAAGAGATAGCTATACTACAAGCAATAAATGCGAAACCGCAATCCTGAAAAGACGCACATGGTCCAGATAAAGAGGCCAGTGGTCGCCGTGGTTAGAATCAAGTTTTCGGAATCTTGGACGCAATTTGAGACTTGGATCACCATACGACCGGCATCCATCGTTGTTCCTATCCCTACCCCTTTTGAATACATCATGCCAGATCAAGTTCTCACAAATTTTCAACGAATTCGGAGATATTTCGGACGGCAAATTCAGGCCCGGAGTATTACACGTGGCCTGTGTGTGATGAACACACTCTCGATCACGACCCGAGTATATATCAGCAACCCCAAAAGATATTGATCTCCATTTTCTGTAAAGCTGGATGGAGCTGTCCCAGGTGCAACCTGGAGAGATGGAAGGAAAATCCGGAGACCGAGAGATGACCAACTTCCTCCGTTCCACTCCACTTGGCGGCCGTCTTATGATTTCACGAATCTTCCTTGCACAATCTGGTCGAGGCCAAAGAAAGGTAGCCAAGCCCGGCAGGCGGGACAGGACACATACGCTAGCCACCACCGAACTCTATCCATCGATATGTATATATCTATAGGATGGTGCCGAGTTCCACATTATCCGGGCCTCATCGATCAGCAGTGTGGGTGCGTCGTCAGTTGCATCGAAGAGT
>NW_025234246.1:0-7257 GCF_018294505.1 Triticum aestivum | reverse complement strand
GAATAAGGTCAGATCGTGAAATAAATTCTTTGAGGAGTTTATTTTGTGTTAAAGTTCTCTTACATGGTCAAAATAGTGGAAAGAGCATGTATTGAGCAGATCCCGCCTCTCGATTGTAACTATATAATTTTGGAATAAAACCTCTCCAGCCGCAAGAGAAGTATTCCGTCTGTTGTAGTTCTCTTTGAGAGGTACACGAGTTTATTTAAACTGGGATGCCTTAATTAGTTAATTAATCAGCTCATTCTTGTTTGCTCGATGTCACATCGTGCAGCCGCGCTGCGTCCTAAAATAAATTGCATCAGATCGCTTAATGCTTTCCTAAGTGCCTAAAACAATCATGAACGGAGCATAGCTGGGATGGTTAGCTTCTTATGGTGGAACCAAACCAACATGGTTCAAGTCCTAGACTTGGCACCGGTGGTCGCGCTTTTCTCGATTTAATTCAGGCCTTTCGATGATGTGCATTCAGTGGGAGGTGACATTCCTGTCAACTATGAAGGTGTCTGTGTCAACTTCGTCAATATGAAGATGTTGTGCTGACTCAGTATCTCAGAGGTGCTCATAGGGGGTGTGCGTGTGTGCATGCGTGCGTTGATACTGTTGAGTGTATGTCCATGTAGGTGAGCATTGAAGTTTGTATTCTCTTAAAAAAGGCAAGACAAACTAACACAAGTCAGTTTTGGTGTCGAACATCACAAGTGTGCTCATTTAAGAGCATCTGTATCAGATGCGCTATAATGGGTCAAACCTCTAAATTTGCAGTATAGATCCCGTAAAAAGTGCCGAATAGATCCCGTAAAACAGCCTACCTTTCTTTTGCAGCTGCGCGTATATTATCCCCTACATACCTCAAATATACAGTGCATTAGGAGGTTCTTGAGTTGTTGGATCTAAGTTTTACATGTAGGCATTATCAAAACAGTGTCATCATCATATTGTATTACAGGAAAAACAGAGCAGGGGTGACTCTAAAGAGCGGCTTTGATAAGATCTACATGCATGGCTTCATTAAGATTGAATGCGGGGTGTCAGTTGCAAGCACAAATAATAATGGAGAGAGCAGATCCCCTTTGCCTAACACCTCTCTTGCAGAGGAACTGCTTGCCAGGAACACCATTCAATAACACAGCGGAGTACCCAGACTTGAAGATCATATCCATCCACAAAAGCCACTTCTCCCCAAAACCTCTTGCTTTTAGGATCTCTAGAATAGTGCCATGCTCAATTAAGGCAAAAACCTTTTCAAAGTCAATTTTTTATGATAAGCTACTTTTTGGACGAGTAAATTTATGAATAAATTCATATGCCCAGGCTAAGCAGTCTTGAATGGGCCTTGACTTAGAAATCCATACTGGTTAGTATGCACCAGCTTCAGAATGATCTTCTGCAGTCTGTTTTCCAAGAGCCTGGTTATGACTTTAATTGAGCAGTTCAATAAGGAGATGGGCCTATAATCATTGGCAGAAACTGGGCAGTCTTTCTTTGGGATGAGAGTGATATAGGAAATATTAATGCTCTGCAACCTAATTGACCCCTTAGAGAAATCCTCAATGAGAGCATAAAGGTCTTGAGCAATGATATCCCAATAATGTTTAATGAAATTGGTGTTAAAAACATATGGCCCAGGTCACTTATCAGAAGATAGTTCTTTCATGATAGTACCAACTTCATAGAAAAAAGTTGTTCAAGCACAGGCAGGTCCAAATTTGATTTCAGCAGATCTCCCAAATTCCCCTCTCTTTCTTTGGAGTTGATCATCGCCGTGCATTATCCAACACTAGTAGAAAAGGGGGCAAAGGTCCAGGCCGGGTCAGCCCATTAGTCCCGGTTCAGTCCAGAACCAGGACCCATGGTGGCATTGGACCCGGTTCGTGAGCCCCGTGGGCCCCGGGACCAATGGGCCTCGCTCCTGGCCCACTACCATTGGTCCCGGTTAGTGGGACGAACCGGGATCAATGGGTCTAACCTTTAGTACCGATTCGTGCCACGAACCGGTACTAATGGGGTTTGAGGCATTAGTACCGGTTCGTGGCACGAACCGGTACTAAAGGTCCCATTTTCAAACTCTACCCCCCCCCATCGCCTTTTCAGTTTTGTAAAAAGCAAAAGAAAATGATAAAAACTTCAAAACTTAAAATCCTTCGAGATGTACTTATGTTACTACATCTACTAGTTAGGAACATTTAAAAACTTAAATTTAGACATGTTTTGCAAAAAGTGTAGGGAAAATGTAAAACGGCTATAACTTTTGCATACTATGTTAGAAAAAACGTATAATATATCAAAATGTTCAGAACAAAAATCCGCATCCGATTTTCAGCGCCTACGGCCAGTTTGCAAATTTTTCGAATCCTCAAAGTCTAAAAGGAAAAAAAGTTATGCTCAAATTTCAGTTTTTTTATTTTTTTATTTTTTGTTAAATCTGGTCAAACTACCTATTCAAGAAGTATTAGTGTCACTAAATAATTATTCAAGAATATTAGTGTTACTAAATAATTATTTCAGTTTTTTTGAATTTTGGTCAAATCTGGTCAAACTGTGGACAAACTGTGGTCAAACTATGGTCAAAAAACTTTCAAACTACTTATTCAATAAATATTAGTGTTACTAAATAATTATTTAAGTTTATTTGAATTTTGGTCAAATCTGGTCAAACTATGGTCAAACTATGGTCAAATTATGGTCAAATTGTGGTCAAACTACTTATTCAAGAAATATTAGTGTTACTAAATAATTATTGTTTTTAGAATAATAGTTTCAAACTCAAACAGTGAAATGTGTGATTTCATGCTCAAGCAAAATTCCTGAGGGTTAATAGGATTGACATCTTACTATTGTCAGGAAAACAACAAGTGCAGACTTGGAAACGAGGGAGAATAGAACCTAGAAGTTAAGCATGCTCAGGCTGGAGTAGTGAGAGGATGGGTGACCGTCCGGGAAGTTAGATGATTTGAAATGATGAGGGTGATTAGAGATTAGAGGTTAAATTGAGCAGCGATGAGGGAGAGGTGATTAGAGGTTAGAGGTTAAAATAATTCAGAAATTTAAAAATCAAAAAAAATCCAAAATAATCATAAAATTTCCTTTAGTACCGGTTGGTCTTACCAATCGGGACTAAAGGTGGACCTCCTGGCAGCGGCCACGTGGACGTTCTTTAGTCCCGGTTCGTGTAAAAACCGGGACTAAAGGGGGAGGCTTTAGTAACGACCCTTTTGTCCCGGTTGCAGAACCGGGACTAAAGGCCCTTATGAACTAGGACTAAAGGCCTTTTTTCTACTAGTGCAGTAATACCTCCCACTTGGAACATGTGAGTGGAACACCACCATAATTCCAGTCGTGAACAGCCAGGTCACCTCTAGGCGCCATCGAATACGTCCTACATAATAACTTCTAAGACAGTTTTCCCTAAATGGACTACGATTGTTTCTTTTTGCACGGAGTGGACAATCCTCATTACACATCTATCCATGACTAATTTTAGATATTCTAAAAGTATAAAGCACATAAATAATTTTTCCAAGAACTGGCAACTAAAGATGCCTGTTATTTTCAGTATGATTGGGGAGCACGACATCATTCACAAGAGTAGGATCTGAACAAACTGAAATGCAAACCAGCACCAGACTGGAATGGAGAAGTATTCCTCCCCCTACCCACCTGGAGCCTAGCCCTCCACCACAACAATATAATCATTTCCTTAATATATTTCAAAATGTATGGATCTTTCTCTTTATCTTCATGGTACATGCATGCAACATTTTGTGGGGAACCTTTTTTGGCCTTCAGCATTGAACTAGTTAGTACTCCCACCGTAAACTAAAATAGTGATCTAAACGCTCTTATATTAGTTTACAGAGGGAGTACTAACTACTAACTACACTAATCCCCTAAAAAACTACTAGTAATTACTAAGTTTGCATAATCTCAAAGGAGGCAGATGTTTTCCGAGAACATAGAGGTGCAAATAAAATATAATTGGCATAATAAAGGAGGCTACAGTACGCTTCTATGATCCGCTTTTCCTTCGCATGATATTAAGGGAAAAAACCCGCTTCGCAGCTGCATCTTACATCGTGCACATGCACACCAATAACGTGCCCATTTTCGGATCCCTCTCATTTCAAGAAATGTTCCCCAGTTACCGTCGCTCTATTTCTCATTGACTTCTACAAGAGTCACTTCTACTAATTTGCATGCTCTAGAATGGCACATAAAGCCATACATTAATTAGGACTTCGTTCCCCAAATACATTTTGATCTTCCATATGAGTCCTAAAAAAATTCTAGAAGAAAATGAGGTACTTGTGTTGCTAACTGGATTTATTGCCTCATACTAAGCTTACTTGATAATTGTCGTCGAAAAAGGTAAGTGTGCAATTTCCATGGTTTGATAGTGAATCTCAGAGGCACATACAAAGTGATGGATGCACTATTATTGTGGCGATTAGAATCGGAGAAACCCAACAAGGGAAGGCGAAGCTTTACTTCGGTAGCACACTACGCCGGTATGAGATCATGCTAGAGATGATATGTTCCAAGACACTGGATGGTTGTGAGATTAGTCGGTACATATGCATGAAACTAGATTTTATTTTGTGATTTTTTTAGTTAGTGGTTGGGTGCTTACCTGAATTCCAGAAGGCAAGATATATGCTTATTTTCATGGTTCAGGTATCAAGTTCCACATACAAAAGCAGGACAATACAATAAGGCGTTATAATTTTGTTATTGAGTAAACAATCAAGGCTCAAAATTAAATTGAATTTACATTATCTCATAATAAAATTTCCATCTCATTGTAAACTTGGCGAAGTTTGAGTTCTTTATGGCTGGTTGCTTCATGGATTTTTGTTGTCGAGGCTCCAATTACAAACTAGACGCACATACACACAAACTCACTTTGGCTGGATTCCCAGTCCAAGCTTTATTTATAGGTCATATCATTCTAGATCAATCAAAGTCACTCCTCACATTTCCTTAAGAAAACAGTACTCCTTCATTTGTTAATACATGGCCACTATGAAAAGTACACTTTGCAACTCTAGAAGACCACCAACAGTAATCGAGGCAAAAGTTTATGGCGTTGCCTTATACTAGCTAGCAATCGATGGTTTAACTACTTGGCACTCGCATGCATGGAGTGGATGATAATGAACATGCTCAGCAACTTCCTTCCTCACGCCCATTCCATTTCCTTGAATTTGCTTGCACCCTATTAATTAATCCGACAAACGAGAAGACAAGATGGCTTGCAAAGCAAGCCTTGATTTTTACCTTGATACCTATAATTTGAGTTTGTGGCCTAGTATATAGAAATGGAGGGAGTTGGAGAAATCTATACATTATAAATATAGTAAGTTAAATATTGTGTGAGAATGACCCATTCACAGCACCACGTTTGACCTGATTTTTGGCCCTACTTGTCAGTTTTTTTAACAAATAGCTAAAAACATTCGATTTGTGTAAAGCTTATATAAATATACTTGTTTTCTTGGGTGAAATGAAAAGTCATAGTTAATCCTAGAATTAAGTTGTCGTGAAATTTACTCCAAATTGCGATGCAACAACATATCTTCATTGAAAAGAGGAGATTAGATACAAAAATGCCATTTGTTGGTATTCCTACTTCTTAAATGCAGAAAGAGATTACTTGATCCCGAAGGAAAATAGTACTAATAAGAAGTGCAAATCTCCTTTTGGTAATTGCACAAAAAAAAGGACGAACAAACTATGGACATGATTTCTTTACTCTAATCAACATCTGCCAAACTCTGGTACTAGATCCATGATCTGTCGTATATTATTTCTGTAAACCCATATGCAATTTCCTGAAGAAAGTCGAGTTTCTACGTAGCCTAAAGTGTCTTGTATTATTTCCGATACATGTCGCCTCTATATATTAACAAGATTGTAAGATTGAATGATCTTTTGCTTGGTCTCTCACTTTTGTTGGATATATGTATACTAATCTTTTCTATGGTTGTGTATGGCAAGTGACAAGGGAAAGTAATGAAACATTTCCTTATATTTATGTGCTCTATGTGTGTTGCATTCAAACTGATTGATGTACTCTCCAAAGTGTATATACAAGTGAGCTCATCCGTAGTGCCATCGAATAAATATGAGCCTTGTATCAGTGAATCTGGAAGTTGAGACAGTGGTACATATAACAGTGCAAGTAAGAAGATAATCATCTCAACAATCTGACGAGTACGTTGCGATTAGTAGTAAGAATGTAACTTGAATATGTTAAGAAAGAACATGAGAAGTGCCACTTTTTTTTCCAATGAGGGGCATACCATGGCCTATGCATCAACTGATGCACACAACCATTTTATTGAAAAGAACAGAAAAAATCCGATTAGTTCACCAATGTAAACAAAACGGAAAGGAAGAACACCACAATCGATCAGTAAAAAATATTTCATTTTTTCCGATAAAGGGCACTTGTAATAACTCCAAATGTCGCACGAAAATAATGATGAGCAAACCCGACCATCGTATAGCTAAGATAAAAACAACTAAAACACTAACAAATAACTAAAGTAAAGTAAAAAAACTGACATATCAGCCAATAAATTCATATAAGACATAAACTATGCAAATGTCACCGGAGGTGGTGGAACTATCAGGAGATTATGTTGTCACCCATATTGCGTAAAACCTCCCTGGCCAACCGCTCCGACAACATACACATAAAAACAGTTACATGATTAAATGGCTCATCAACCACGTAATTCCAGAGATACCACATATTAGCTGGACTATGCGGCACAAGAGTTGTAAAGCATATTCTAGAAGCTAGGGCGCTATGTAATCACGGTTGCTGTCTATGTAGGCTTGGTCAAACATTAGGACCTGCTATTGTAAAAAATACAATAAGTTCCGGGCCTGAGCGATCTCTATAACGCTAGGGCCTATCTTCCCCCGAGATGGGGACGCGACCCACTGCGTGTTAACATTTTTCGTTATTACAAGATCGACCCACATGACCACATGGGGAGGCTGCCCTCAAGGTCTTTTAAATAACATTAACGTTGTATATGTTTCCAAAAATCCTTATTTTTTGCTTTTGAAAATTGACCCAGAACTTGATGTATTGGAAGCATGTGCACGTGGGAGCCATGTATGAGAGGTAGGCAGATATTTCTATCGGACAAATTACAAAACATGTAAATGTTGCATTCAAGTTTCGATTGAATTGTCAAAAAGCAGAGGCTATTAATGTTGAAAATGGTAAACAACATTGATTTT
>NW_025234245.1:6275-7257 GCF_018294505.1 Triticum aestivum | reverse complement strand
GTCATCAATTTTCCACACTTTCTGACCTCATTTGCTATTTTTCAGTCATTTACCGATTTGTTTAGAGAGCTAAATGACCGTGAAATTGAAAATCACTACAAAATAAACTCTGAAAATGTCGAAACTTGGCATGGTATCATCATTTCACCCACATAGCATGTGCAAGAGAGTAGAGAGGGTTACGGCAAAAACTGGACGCACTTCGTGTACAAACTGGACAATCTCTTTCGAAGTATCAGGGTTTCTGACGAGAACTCATCTGCTACACTGGCACTTCATTTTTTTTAACTTATTACAACTCCCGACTTTTTGCATTCCGTACGCACAATTCAAAGCGACATCATCAATTTTCAAAACTTTCTGACATCATTTGCTATTTTTCAGTCATTTACCGATTTGTTTACAGAGCTAAATGACCGTGAAATTGAAAATCACTACAAAATGAACTCTGAAAATTTCAAAACTTGGCATGGTATCGTCATTTGACCCACAGAGCATGTGCAAAAGGGTAGAGAGGGTTACGGCAAAAACTGGACGCACTTCGTGTACAAACTGGACAATCTCTTTCGGAGTATTAGGGTTTCGGACGAGAACTCATCTGTTACACTGGCACTTCATTTTTTTAAACTTATTACAACTCTAGACTTTGTTGCATTCCGTACGCACCATTCAAAGCGACATCATCAATTTTCAAAACTTTCTGACATCATTTGCTATTTTTCAGTCATTTACCGATTTGTTTAGAGAGCTAAATGACCGTGAAATTGAAAATCACTACAAAATGAACTCTGAAAATGTCGAAACTTGGCATGGTATCATCATTTCACCCACATAGCATGTGCAAAAGAGTAGAGAGGGTTACGGCAAAAACTGGACGCACTTCGTGTACAAACTGGACAATCTCTTTCGGAGTATCAGGGTTTCGGACGAGAACTCATCTGTTACACTGGCACTTCATTTTTTTAAACTTATTACAACTCCA
>NW_025234245.1:5198-6169 GCF_018294505.1 Triticum aestivum | reverse complement strand
AGCGACGTCATCAATTTTCAAAACTTTCTGACATCATTTGCTATTTTTTAGTCATTTACCGATTTGTTTAGAGAGCTAAATGACCGTGAAATTGAAAATCACTACAAAATGAACTTTGAAAATGTCGAAACTTGGCATGGTATCATCATTTCACCCACATAGCATGTGCAAAAGAGTAGAGAGGGTTACGGCAAAAATTGGACGCACTTCGTGTGCAAACTGGACAATCTCTTTCGGAGTATTAGGGTTTCGGACGAGAACTCATCTGTTACACTGGCACTTCATTTTTTTAAACTTATTACAACTCCAGACTTTTTTGGCATTCCGTACGCACCATTCAAAGCGACGTCATCAATTTTCAACACTTTCTGACATCATTAGCTATTTTTCAGTCATTTACCGATTTGTTTAGTGGGCTAAATGACCGTGAAATTGAAAATCACTACAAAATGAAGTCTGAAAATGTTGAAACATGGCATGGTATCATCATTTCAACCACATAGCATGTGCAAAAGAGTAGAGAGGGTTACGGCAAAAACTGGACGCACTTCGTGTACAAACTGGACAATCTCTTTCGGAGTATCAGGGTTTCGGACGAGAACTCATCTGTTACACTGGCACTTCATTTTTTAAACATATTACAACTCCAGACTTTTTTTGTGTTCCGTACACACCATTCAAAGCGACGTCATCAATTTTCAACACTTTCTGACATCATTTGCTATTTTTCAAACATTTACCGATTTGTTTAGAGGGCTAAATGACCTTGAATTTGAAAATCACTACAAAATGAACTCTGAAAATGTCGAAACCTGGCATGGTATCATCATTTCACCCACATAGCATGTGCAAAAGAGTAGAGAGGGTTATAGCAAAAACTGGACGCACTTCGTGTACAAACTTGACAATCTCTTTCGGAGTATCAGGGTTTCAGACGAGAACTCATCTGTTACACTGGCACTTTATTTTTT
>NW_025234245.1:4637-5188 GCF_018294505.1 Triticum aestivum | reverse complement strand
AAAATGTCGAAACCTGGCATGGTATCATCATTTCACCCACATAGCATGTGCAAAAGAGTAGAGAGGGTTATAGCAAAAACTAGACGCACTTCGTGTACAAACTTGACAATCTCTTTCGGAGTATCATGGTTTCAGACGAGAACTCATCTGTTACACTGGCACTTTATTTTTTAAAACTTATTACAACTCCAGACTTTTTTGCATTCCGTACGCACCATTCAAAGCGACGTCATCAATTTTCAACAGTTTCTGACATCATTTGCTATTTTTAAGTCATTTACCAATTTGTTTAGAGAGCTAAATGACCGTGAAATTGAAAATCACTACAAAATGAACTTTGAAAATGTCGAAACATGGCATGGTATCATCTTTTCACCCACGTAGCATCTGCAAAAGAGTAGAGAGGGTTACGGCAAAAACTGGACGCACTTTGTGTACAAACTGGACAATCTCTTTCGGAGTATCAGGGTTTCGGACGAGAACTCATCTGTTACACTAGCACTTAATTTTTAAAAATTATTACAACTCCAGACTTTTTTTGCGTTCCGTAT
>NW_025234245.1:0-767 GCF_018294505.1 Triticum aestivum | reverse complement strand
GACTTTTTTTGCGTTCCGTACGCACCATTCAAAGCGACGTCATCAATTTTCAACACTTTCTGACATCATTTGCTATTTTTCAGTCATTTACCGATTTGTTTAGAGAGCTAAATGACCGTGAAATTGAAAATCACTACAAAATGAACTCTGAAAATGTCGAAACTTGGCATGGTATCATCATTTCACCCACATAGCATGTGCAAAAGAGTAGAGAGGGTTACGGCAAAAACTGGACGCACTTCGTGTACAAACTGGACAATCTCTTTCGGAGTATCAGGGTTTCGGACGAGAACTCATCTGTTACACTGGCAGTTCATTTTTTTAAACTTATTACAACTCCAATGTTTTTTTGCGTTCCGTACACACAATTCAAAGCGACGTCATCAATTTTCCACACTTTCTGACCTCATTTGCTATTTTTCAGTCATTTACCGATTTGTTTAGAGAGCTAAATGACCGTGAAATTGAAAATCACTACAAAATAAACTCTGAAAATGTCGAAACTTGGCATGGTATCATCATTTCACCCACATAGCATGTGCAAGAGAGTAGAGAGGGTTACGGCAAAAACTGGACGCACTTCGTGTACAAACTGGACAATCTCTTTCGAAGTATCAGGGTTTCTGATGAGAACTCATCTATTACACTGGCACTTCATTTTTTTAAACTTATTACAACTCCAACGTTTTTTTTGCGTTCCGTAAGCACCATTCAAAGCGACGTCATCAATTTTCAAAACTTTCTGACATCATTTGCTATTTTTCAGT
>NW_025234244.1:0-7258 GCF_018294505.1 Triticum aestivum | reverse complement strand
CCCCCCCCCCACTGATTCCATAGAATCCTTCCCATCCTTTCCACATCTAGTCACGATCGAACCTGGATTGGAGTTGATGAACGCCGAAGATTTGGCCTTCAACCGGCGCACACACTACTCCGGATCTCGCGCTTGCCGGAGGATCTCCCTTCCCCACCGTTTGAAGGTGCTCCAATCCACAACGGAGAGGCCATCCAACTCACCGGCATCCGCCTCCCAAACCTGCACCGGCCACTTGGCCGGTGGCGCGGCCGCCATGGCCCCCTACCCCTCAGTCCGCCTTCCCCATCGCCTGGGAGTTTCGGTCAAAGCGTTCAAAGCGGTCAAAGAGGCATAGGTGATCTACAGACTTATTTTCCTTTCTACACAAAACAAAACTTCTACAAAGAAAGATTAGCTGAGATAGATACTCCTGATAATTTAGGGATAATTTATCTGAATTTCGGACGTGCAGACCTAGATTATTCTAGATACATAGCATAACAAATGTCGACTTCCTTCATGCCCTTCTCACATTTTGATCAATGATAACATTATGGTCGAGTATTGCTCATGCTTGTACTGTTACTCCTCATGAGTTTCACCATTCGGCAATATATCACACTTTCCGTGTGGTTTACCTTGCTAAAGTTTTGGCCATTACTCAACACTATGTATGCCTTGCTATATATCTCTAGAGTTTGGACAATTTCAAATGCTTGTGTCCGCTCGCCAACAATTGGTCGTGATGTCATGAGATGCTACAATCCATGCTGACCTTTTGTTGTATCTCACCGACAAGTTGAGACTTTAGAAGAAACTGAAAGGAGATTTTGGTTGCCAACCACACAAA
Source organism: Triticum aestivum (assembly GCF_018294505.1). NCBI lineage: Eukaryota > Viridiplantae > Streptophyta > Magnoliopsida > Poales > Poaceae > Triticum > Triticum aestivum. Next base: position 6,426 of record NW_025234244.1, on the reverse strand, counting down.
TTCAATGTAACCAGGGAAGCCATAGAGCTGTTTGTTTGTGATGTATCTAAATGTAGTATACCGAGGACTTGGTCAGTGGCATTTGAAGATTTTGTGTGAGGGCGCATCACGAGGAAACGTACTTTACAATTGGCAGAATTGTTGGTGAAGATCGAGTGGAGGACAGTCTTCCAACGAAAAAAATCCACACAAGTACTCTATATGTTTTTATTTTTTTTCTCCAATACGCACGAGTGTGCATACTATTTATTAAAGGAAGAGGATGGGGACAGAAGCCCCTCCACGTTGACGTTTACATGTTACAAAGATACATGAGAACCAACTCCACTGACGTAGCTGAAGACTAATCTAGCCTAACTTCGCCCCTCAGCCCACCGAACTAGCCCTCCGAGGATAGGCTCCACATCTCCTTTTAGGATGCCAGCTTGTTTCCATGCTCGTCCTTCGGTGTCAATTATGTTCGCAAGTGCCCTGAAAGAGAGGGAGGCGCCCTCGAAGACAATCGTGTTTTGGTGCTTCCAAATTTCCCAGGGCACAAGAAGTAAGATGACACGTGTTTCCTTTGTACCTTGGCCTTGAGTGGTAGTGACGGCACACCAGTCTCGCAGCCTCGAGTCCTGACTCGGCGTCCACTGTGGCCTATGAAGCGCTCCACACATGATAGCCCAAACTTCTGTGACGAAGACGCCGCCCAATAGAAGATGATCAATGGTCTCCTCGTGCTGATCACAGAAGGGGCACGCGTCCTGATGATCCAGCCCGCGCCTAGCAAGTCCGTCCGAGGTCCAACATCTATTGTGCATCATGAGCCAAAGGAAGAAGCGGCACCATAGTGGGGCCTTGGATTGCCATGTCACTTGTGTTGTCGGCTCTACTTCCCGTCCCGCGAACCTGGCATCATACGCAGATCTCACTAAGTATTGCCCATTCGCCTCCCAGCTCCAAGTGATGCGATCAGCCTCATCCGGCATGAGCACTATCCTGGTAACCCGGTCCCAAAGGAGCATATATTCGTGTAACTGTTGTCCAGTGAGGTCGGGCCCGATGTCTAAGGCCCAATCGCCCATTGAAACCGCCTGGTGAACCGTTCGTGATGCTCGCATGCTAGGTGGAACGATGGCGTATATGGACAGGGCCACGTCCTGAACTGTTAAGCCATCGAGCCACCGGTCTTCCCAGAAGCAAGCCCTCAAGCCATTGCCAACCACCATTTTTGTCGCGGCCCTGAATAGCTGCCTCGACTCCTCCGGAACTACTATCTGGAATTCAGCCCACGATCTAGATTGACCAGTATGCTGGAGCCATAGCCATCTAGATTGAATGGCAATGTTCAGCCATCGGAGGTTGGGCAGGCCCAGGCCTCCCACCCACTTAGGCGCACACACAGCCTCCCAGGGCACTCTACATTGACCACCATTCACGCTCTCGCGTGCACACCAAAGGAACCCTTTGAAGATATTCACCATGGCCTTGATCACTTTCTAAGGGATGTCGAGCACCATCATCGCATGAATCGGTGTGGCACAAAGGACCGACTTGATCAACAATAAGCGTCCACTCTTAGGCATAGAGGCAGCCCTCCAAGTTGGTAACTTGCGCATAAGGCAGTCCACAAGACCCATAAGCTGGGCCAACGTTTGCTTTCTTATTGATAACGGGAGGCCAAGGTACTTGCAAGGATATGTGCCCATCGGGCAGCCCAGGAATTGCTCCACCCTTTCCATATCAGCTGTAGTGCATATGATCGGAAATGTTGTACTCTTGGTGAGGTTCACTCTAAGGCCCGATGCCTCACCAAAGCACTGAAGGATCCAGGGACTGGTACATAGATCCGCTTCGATCGGTTTGATAAAAAACATCACATCATCACCAAACAGTGATAGCTGCTGTTGCATCCCCGCTTTGGCCAGCGGAGTCAGGAGAGCACAGGAGGCCGCTAGTTGGAACATTTTGTGCAGCGGCTCCATAGCCAAGATGAAGAGCATCGGCGAGAGAGGCACACCTTGCCTCATGCCCCTTGCATTGTATATGGGCCTGCCGGGGTATCCATTTACCATAACTCGAGGAGAAGCTGTGGCCAGGGGTCCACAAACCCACTCGATCCACCGCACTCCAAAACCCATCGTCCGCATCACCTCTAAGGCTCTCGTGATGTCAAGCTTAAGCATGATCGTGGGTTCTCGAAGGGCATGGAGCCGGCGTGTCATGCATTGGACCATCATGAAGTTGTCGTGGATCGACCGTCCTCTGATGAAAGCACTCTGGTGTATGCCAACAAGCGTGGGAAGATCGGATGCCAACCTAACGGCCATTGCCCCGTCGAAGATCTTTATCGCCCCGTGCATGAGGCTGACCAAACGGAAGTTTTTTAGATCCACCGCTCCATCGATCTTGGGAAGTAGAGTAACAATGGCTTTGTTGATCGCCGGTAGTCCCCGCATGTCACCTTGGTGGAAGAGGTCCATGGCGCGCATGATGTCGTCTTTGATTATGTGACAGCAGGAAGCATAGAACCTACCGGTGAAGCCGTCCAATCCCGGCGCCTTGTCCATGGGCATAGATTTGATTACTTGCTCAATCTCCTCCTCCATGAAAGGCACCTCGAGGTGTGTCAGGTCTCTATGAGGCAGGTTCAGGACTTCCAGGTTAAGAGCATGCGTCCGCAGTGGGGCGTCGCCCAACAAGCGATCGTAGAATCCATCCACCATGCATGAAAGCTCGTCCTGGCCCGTGGCAACAGCCTCTCCCTGCCTGAGAACGATGATCATGTTACGCCGCTGGCGGTGACGGGTGTGGCTGTGGAAGAACTTGGTGTTCGCGTCCCCATCGCGAAGAAAGAGGAGGTCGGAACGCAATCTGGCAATCGTGCGCTCACGGGAGGATAGTCCAAGCAGCTTCCTTTTCAAAATCTTGCGCAGTTCCCTCTCCTGAGGGGAGAGATCTCTTGTGTCCATGGCAGTATCAAGCCAAATAATGACCTCAGGCGCAATTGCGATTTGCATCTTAATGTTGCCGACCCACCGGTCACTCCACTTCTTCAAGGCCTTGGCTGTGGCCCTAAGCTTTTGATCAAGAATTACATAAGGGTTTCCATCATGAGAGGCCGACTCCCAAGCGTCCCTTACTGTATGAAAGAACCCATCCGCCTTCGTCCAAAAGGATTCAAACTTGAACCTCCCACCCATGTTCAATTCGGCGTCAAGATTCGGCAGCATAGGGCTGTGATCGGACACCGCGGTACTCAGCGCCGTGAGAAGGTTATTTGGGTACAAATCCTCCCAGGAGTTGGTGCAGAAGATATGATCGATTTTCTCCATGGTTGCTCGTGCCCTCTCATTTGACCATGTATACCGTCTACCGTTGAGATATAGCTCTTTGAGCTCGAGCATGTTATGCCGCTTATGAAATCGGGCCATCATCCGTCTATTGATCGACTCATTGCTCTTGTCCTCAGGGTTTACAGGCAAGTTGAAATCCCCCATGCCCACCCAGGGTCCCATGTGAAGGTCACGGATGTCAATGAGTTCTTGCATGAAGTCAATCTTCTCATGGTCAAGCTGTGGACCGTATACTCCCGTTAGCCACCATTCTTGCCCTTCGCAACGCCCCACAAGTGCAGTCAGAGTTTTATTGGTGTAGTGGGGTTTGGATACCGCCACGAGCGAGGCATCCCAAGCGAGTAGGATCCCACCCCGTGTACCAACAGCCGGCGGGTAGAAGAAGTGATCGAATTTATTCCCAAGGCACTACCTCACAATGTCAAGCGTTACAACTTCCATCTTAGTCTCCTGGAAGCAAACCACCGCAGGATTGGCTGCGAACACCACCTGGCTAATGGCACATCTATGAGCCGGGCTATTCAAACCATGGACATTCCACACAAGGACCTTGTACGGTTGTGTACTCATTGCGAAAGCCTACCGAGAACTCCATGGACCGGGCACTAGCGCGTGCCGTCCACCATCTCATCATGTTCAAGCAAGGGGAAGATTGATGGCTCCCAACCGAAAAGAGCCAGAACGGCCTTGATGTGCCCGTCATTTAGTGGTTGATGGAATAATTGCGCATAAGCAAGCAACGCTTGGTCCGAAATTTGGTCCCCTTCATTCGCCAATCATAGTTTCCTAATTAGCACACCTTGCTGCTTTGAAGCATGCGAGCCCCGTCCCACACCACGCGCGATCCTCACACTTCGCCTGGGGTCTCCTCTGCCTGGGGCGCTTTTTGGCAGTCGGTGGCTCTCTGGCCTGCGGACTAGCAAGAAGCGGGGAGGGGGCAGCCACCAGCTCCGTACGTAGCATCTCCAACGGGTCCGAGCGGTTACATGGCGTGCATGGCGCGTCCCCAGTGAGTGCAGGACAGGTGGCAGATTCAGGCTCCAGTGCAGAGATACTGATATGCACCATCTCCCAGGCATGGTCCAGCCTGTCATGGATTGGCGCGTCGGGCGTGCAGAACCCGCCATCCAATTGGCACTCGTCTTCCAGCGGCTAAAGCAACGATGCTGGGTTGTCGTGGCCTGGGGACAACAGGTGGGCGCTACCGCAGTTGTCGGACAGGGGCATCACCATGGACCCAACCAGCATGGGGGTGGGCCATCAGATGTACCCAGCACAGCGGGGCCGCACGACTCACAAGCCCGCTCTGATCCCGAGGAGGGCATGCCCACAGATGGTGGGGACGCCACATCCCGGACCCCAGCAATCAGCGCCGCAAACTGACCGCCCAATCCTTCGCAAAACGTGGAACTCTCTAGAGCTTGGCTGTCCACCACCCTGGCGACCGTTGAAGACCCGGTCCGCGCGGTCAAAAGATCCACCTGAAAGGCACACAAGTATCATATATACGATTGTACATCCAAATGTGGTATTAGCCATCAAAAACTCCTGAAAAAGGATGCATGTGTGGAAAATTTTAAAGGTACATACTCCTAATAGTGAACTTTTATTACTATGTCACCAAAAAACACGGTTCATCTAATGGTTGCCCTAAACAAGCTAGAATTTGATCCTGAACCGAAATAGTACTACATGGTTGCCCTGACCCAACCAGGTAGTACTATGTGTGCCCAGGTTGGGTTAGGGCAATACCAACACGGTTCATGTAATCGCCGACAAATGTACGGAGCACACCATGCGGTCCAGACACTATTAGATATTCAATGTCATGCATTAAATCCGTTCGGGCGTCTGAAATATCACAAACCGGAAGTAAATTTGGGGGAGGTTTGCGGGAGACCGGACTTCTTCCATGTAGGCATCCGACTGCACTGTCCTATCCAAGAACTCGCTGCGGTTCCGCTAAAGAATCGAATAAGATCATATTTCAATACATTTTGACAACTTATAAAAATCTACCAAGTTTTCAATATTAAAACTTGACCGTCATAGTATTAAGTTTTAACCAAATTTCATTTGCTTTTAGGGTTTAGGGTTTTAGGTAGGGCTATAATGGTATAGTGTTTACATTATAGTTTTGAAACTTGGTGAATTTTATCATTTGGTTCTATCAGGTTTCTGTATTTGAAGCTTGGTGAAGTTTGTAAAACTTAGCAAAACATATTCATGAGTGGCCTTGGTTTCAAAACCCTCGTTACAAGGATTACGGATATGGATATACAACACGCATTGGACTTTCGGTTTAAAAGATATAATATATTCAAATTTTAAAGTGAAAAGAAAACTCATGAGAGGTTGGATAGGTCGAGCTGCCAAAAGTTCCACCCATAGACCCGAGATGTATTAAGGGCTAAAGCACATACAAAAACCAAACAAATTTCCGAGCGCGCACGCCTGTGCGTGCGCCTGCGTGCGTGTGTGCGCGTGTGCCTGTGCGCGTGTGCGTGTTCGTGCGCACGTGTATGTGTATGTGCACGTGTGAGTGTGTAGGTGCGTGCGTTCGTCTGCGTGCATGTGTGTGTGTCTTTTGCTAAAATTCGTAACTGCTAGATTCCAAAAGAAGGTTCACTTCAATCAAAGATTGTGCACACGAATATTCTAGGAACAGATCGTAAGTGCAAATATTTACATTCAAACTTTGGCAGTTTACAATTTTTTTTATTGATAATTTCATCTACAGAAATTTTTACGTAATTGTTTCTGTAGCTGTGCTATTTGGCTCACATCATCTAAATCACGAACCTCCCAAGGGGTAAATCGCCTAGGAAGCGATTGAGGCTGTTGATAGCAGATTTGGCGTGTATCGATTTTGACCGGGTCGTCTCCCTGGTCGCGTCGCGTGTAGGGAATCGGTGCTAGGTGGCGTACATGCAGGCCCCATACACGCAACGCAAACAAGCTTTGACCAGTTTTCCACACTGCCCACTCCCAAATTCGCCGCCAGCTCTGCCTCTGAATCCGGCCATCTCCACCACTAATCATCAGCGCTCCAAAGCACTGGTGCGGCCTGACATGCTCTCAGTGACTG
>NW_025234243.1:0-7259 GCF_018294505.1 Triticum aestivum | reverse complement strand
CAAAATAATTCTTCCAGTGTTCGAAGCAAAATCTAGAGAGAGCGATTCAAGGGTTAGTTATGTCGAACTAATGCTTACAGAATAAAATCCAGAATTTTCAGATAAAAAAGATGTGAATATTATCTTAGTTAATAAGGCTTCATGGTTTTGATCAATGCCTGCTGATTAACAATTTCTCCATATTGAACTTATATTCAGTTACTACCTCCGTCCTGGTTTATAGGTCCCCTTTGTAGTTTGTGCCAAATTTTGACTAAATATTTAACTAACAAAATGTTAATGCATGTCAAGAAAAATTATCTCACTCGATTCGTATTTGAACATACTTTTCAAAAATATAATGTTTGATGATATGCGTGAACATTTTGTTAGTTTAATCTATGGCCAAAATTTGGCACGAAATACAATGAGGACCAATAAACCCGGACGGAGATAGTATGTTTTAATCTCTCATTATTGTACTAGTCATTTATCCGGGTACTTGCGTAAGGATACTCATAAGCGATATTTGATTTGGCAGGTGTATCTCAATTTAAAATATTTGGCCTTCACAACATTCTCATTAAAACTTCCACTAATTAGGCCTTCACAACTATTATCTTTATATTAAACGGATTTTGTATAATCCATACCATATAGACATTTCCATTTCTTGATGGCTTCATGTAAACTATCGGGGGGTTACCCTAAAACAAGAAAAAGAAAAAAAATGTAAGCTATCGGGGCCTAGAGCAACAAGGACCATTATGGGCTTCTGGTATTGCATCATTCACACTGCATTGACATGGACAATGGCTTGTTGGTTTTCCTTTCGTGCTAGTCTGAATGTATATAGAAAGTCAAGAAAGTTCAGAGAAAACTAGAGTAGTCTGAATGTACAGACTTACTTCACAAAGTTCAGAGAAGTAGTCTGAGTGTACACAAAGTAGTTTGATAATTCAAGCCTGTGGTAATCAAGCGTTAATACATACGGGAAACACAGAGAACTATTTTTTTTGGCAGTAAGAGAACTTTATTATTGATTAAATATTATATCACGAACAAAAGCTCCAACACAAAAAAAGAAAAGAGTAGACATGAAAGAAAGAAAGAAAGAAAGAAAGAAAGAAAACACTACTGTCGGACAGAGGACGATTAAACTAGCAGTACGTGTCCACGCCTACTACTGCTCATCTTCAAACTACGCGCGGGCCTCTTCCATGATGTGGGGCCATTCCCTCTTGCAGCATTCGAAGAACTCATTCTCCTGCCGTCTCCTCGGTTTGCGGTAACTGCGGTTGTTGCAGCTGCCCTCGCACATGCCACGGAATTTGTTCTGGAGATACCTCCTATGATCGCCGATGATACGTGATGTCAGCTCGCCACGACGGAATGGCACCCTACCTTTGAGAAACTGAATCAAGAGCGCAGATGGAGGTACGTGTGCGGGGGCGTACTCCCCGAGGAGCCTTCCATCGGTTTCCACAAGATGGATGTTGTCATCTCTGTGCCAGTAGTTGTAGTGCTGAGTCGGTGTGGTGTCGTCGGAGTTGGAGCCGGAGTCAGAGTCACCACTGTAGTTGGAGCTAGCTGCCACAAAAGACGCGGCCGCGATGTTGGACGCAGCCTTAACGTTGGAAGGGCCGCTGGAGTCGCTGCCATTGTTGGAGCTACCGGCCACAAAGGATGTGGCCGTGCACGCGGGCTTGGTGTTGGAAGCACCGTTGGGGAAGGAGGCGCCATCATCGCCGCAGGAACTGTTATTGTCCTCCTCACCCGATGAAAGGTAGACGACGGTGTCGCCGCCGTCGGAGTCAATGATGTTAATCACCTCCACCTCATCGTCATCGGAGAGGGGAATAGAGGAGATGAAGTAAGGATGAGTTGGCGCCATGGGACTGCTCGTGTTGCTGATTGTGTTGTGCCTCGAACGCCTCATATATATACACACACTAGCTACGAGATTGGAACGCAATGGCGGGAATGAGGAAGCACTTGTGGCGCCAGTTTTTACAGCTTGTTGGCGCCAAAATCATGCGCTGCCTCCCTCCTCCGTCGTAGAAGTGGAAACTAAGCAAGGAAGGAGGCAAAATACAATCAATCGCCCGCATAAAAATGATACGAGCAATCTGTGTGCAAGGAAACCATGGATTCTTTCCATCCATGCATGGACCGGCGAATCAAATGACCTGCACTACGTACGTGCGTGCACGATCTCTTTCCATATCACGCACGCGGCGCACGTCTTGTTACATGCAACTCCTCCGTAAATAGTTCCCTTTTCTTTCCAACTTGACAGCCTCGTTAACATACCTCCCACATACAAAATGATGACACGGAACTTCTGCTTGCTTAGCCGATACAAATTAATATTTTGCGAGTGTGATATTAGACGGTGCTGCACCACTCAGCATGGCCCCCCAATTTCTTTAATATGAGTATCCTGTAGTATGTGGAGCTGTCCGGACGCATTTTGTCAACCTACTTGATATCCTAACTGTCCGCGGGCGCATTCAGTTATTTGAAATCCCGCAAACCTGACACAAACGAACGGAGCTTTATGAGCATCCGGACCGCCGCCACACACACGTCCAAAACCCCAGTCTCAACCAAGATCATCTCTTTCTTCCGCGCACTCTCCGATCTTTGTGTCGCATTCATGCCCGTCCAAAGCGGAAGCCACCGGTCACTGGAACCGACATTGAAGCAACGCGCCCACCAAGAGCGTCGCCCGTGTTGTGTGTCTCGGTCTCCACACATGTTCAATGCCGGAGAGACTTAACTGGACGGGATGGGTATTTACCACATTCGAACCGGCTGCACGTCCGTCTATCTACCGACATTAAACAACCGGACTAAAGAAAAGACTCTCTTCATTATAAACTCTTCCACTACCTTCCGGTCGATATGTCCTCTTCACTACGGTTTCGAGTACTCCCTCAATCGAGCTAATCACGCCTCCCGGATTCACTCCTCGAGGCTAGGAAAACATGTGCGGGAACCGAGAAGGAGAAGAAATATGTTTGGACTGATGAATGTGAAGCTAGTTTTCAGGAGTTGAAGCAACGTTTGGTTACAGCACCAATCTTAACTTTGCCGGATATACATAAGGACTTCCAGGTATATTGTGATGATTATCGTCAAGGACTTGGGAGTGTTTTGATGTAGGAAGGTAAAGTTGTTTCATATGCTTCACGTCAGCTTAAGAATCATGAGTATAATTATCCTACACATGATTTGGAGTTAGCCTGAGTTGTGCATGCATTGAAAACTTGGAGGCCATATCTTATTGGTAATCATTGTGATATATTTACTGATCATAAGAGCTTGAAGCATATTTTTACTCAGAAGGATTTGAACCTCGGGCAGAGGAGATGGTTGGAGCTTATTAAGGATTATGATTTGTGTCGAGGGTTGGGTGCGACATATGCCAAAGGATGGCTTATCATGGTGGGAGCGAGTAGAACGTCGCCGGTGCCCAGAAGCGGGATGAGGCGAAGACACGAACGTCGGCGTACTTTACCCAGGTTTGGGGCTCTCCTTGGAGATAACTGTTGGAAATATGCCCTAGAGGCAATAATAAATAAGTTATTATTATATTTCCTTGTTCATGATAATCGTTTATTATCCATGCTATAATTGTATTGATAGGAAACTCAGATACATGTGTGGATACATAGACAACACCATGTCCCTAGTAAGCCTCTAGTTGACTAGCTCGTTGATCAATAGATGGTTACGATTTCCTGACCATGGACATTGGATGTCATTGATAACGGCATCACATCATTAGGAGAATGATGTGATGGACAAGACCCAATCCTAAGCCTAGCATAGAGATCGTGTAGTTCGTATGCTAAAGCTTTTCTAATGTTAAGTATCTTTTCCTTAGACCATGAGATTGTGCAACTCCCGGATACCGTAGGAATGCTTTGGGTGTACCAAACGTCACTACGTAACTGGGTGGCTATAAAGGTGCACTACAGGTATCTCCGAAAGTGTCTGTTGGGTTGGCACGAATCAAGACTGGGATTTGTCACTCCGTGTAAACGGAGAGGTATCTCTGGGCCCACTCGGTAGGACATCATCATAATGTGCACAATGTGACCAAGGGGTTGATCACGGGATGATGTGTTACGGAACGAGTAAAGAGACTTGTCGGTAACGAGATTGAACAAGGTATCGGTATACCGACGATCAAATCTCGGGCAAGTACAATACCGTTAGACAAAGGGAATTGTATACGGGATTGATTGAGTCCTTGACATCGTGGTTCATCCGATGCGATCATCGTGGAACATGTGGGAGCCAACATGGGTATCCAGATCCCGCTGTTGGTTATTGACCGGAGAACGTCTCGGTCATGTCTGCATGGTTCCCGAACCCGTAGGGTCTACACACTTAAGGTTCGATGACGCTAGGGTTATAAAGGAAGTTTGTATGTGGTTACCGAATGTTGTTCGGAGTCCCGGATGAGATCCCGGACGTCACGAGGAGTTCTGGAATGGTCCGGAGGTAAAGATTTATATATGGGAAGTCCTGTTTTGGTCACCGGAAAAGTTTCAGGTTTTATCGGTAACGTACCGGGACCACCGGGCGGGTCCCGGGGGTCCACCAAGTGGGGCCACCGGCCCCGGAGGCTTGCATGGGCCTAGAGTGGAAAGGGACCAGCCCTAGAGTGGGCTGGTGTGCCTCCCACCCTTGCCCAAGGCGCAGCTAGGAGGGGAGAGGGGAAACCCTTGGCGCAGATGGGCCTATAGGCCCACCCTAGGGCGCGCCCCCTCTGTCCCCCTCTTGGCCGCCCCCTCCAAGTCCCATCTAGGGCTGGCCGCCGCCCCTAGGGGTGGAAAGCTAGGTGGGGGCGCAACCCCCTCTCCCCCTATATATATTGGAGGCATTGGAGCAGCCCAAGACATGAGTTTCTTCTCCTGTTGGCGTAGCCCTACCTCTCTTTCTCCTCATATCTCGCGGTGCTTGGCGAATCCCTGCTGGACTACCACGCTCCTCCATCACCACCACGCCATTGTGCTGCTGCTGGATGGAGTCTTCCTCAACCTCTCCCTCTCTCCTTGCTGGATCAAGGCGTGGGAGACGTCACCGGGCTGTACGTGTATTGAACGCAGAGGTGCCGTCCGTTCGGCACTAGGATCTCCGGTGATTTGGATCACGACGAGTACGACTCCTTCAACCCCGTTCTCTTGAACGCTTCCGCTTAGCGATCTACAAGGGTATGTAGATGCACTCTCCTTCCCCTCGTTGCTGGTTTCTCCATAGATAGATCTTGGTGACACGTAGGAAAATTTTGAATTTCTGCTACGTTCCCCAACAGTGGCATCATGAGCTAGGTCTATTGCGTAGATTCTTTGCACGAGTAGAACACAAAGTAGTTGTGGGCGTTGATTTTGTTCAATATGCTTACCGTTACTAGTCCAATCTTGTTTCGACGGTATTGTGGGATGAAGCGGCCCGGACCGACCTTACACGTACTCTTACGTGAGACAGGTTCCACCGATCGACTGACATGCACTTGGTGCATAAGGTGGCTAGCGGGTGCCAGTCTCTCCCACTTTAGTCGGAACGGATTCGATGAAAAGGGTCCTTATGAAGGGTAAATAGCAATTGGCATATCACGTTGTGGTTTTGCGTAGGTAAGAAACGTTCTTGCTAGAAACCCATAGCAGCCACGTAAAACATGCAAACAACAATTAGAGGACGTCTAACTTGTTTTTGCAGGGTATGCTTTGTGATGTGATATGGCCAAGAAGAACGTGATGAATGATATGCGATGTATGAGATTGATCATGTTCTTGTAATAGGAATCACGACTTGCATGTCGATGAGTATGACAACCGGCAGGAGCCATAGGAGTTGTCTTTCTTTATTGTATGACCTGCGTGTCATTGAACAATGCCATGTAATTACTTTACTTTATTGCTAACCGGTAGCCATAGTAGTAGAAGTAATAGTTGGCTAGACAACTTCATGAAGACACGATGATGGAGATCATGGTGTCATGCCGGTGACGATGATGATCATGGAGCCCCGAAGATGGAGATCAAAAGGAGCAAAATGATATTGGCCATATCATGTCACTATTTGATTGCATGTGATGTTTATCATGTTTATGCATCTTGTTTACTTAGAACGACGGTAGTAAATAAGATGATCCCTTACAACAATTTCAACAAGTGTTCACCCCTAACTGTGCACCGTTGCTAAAGTTCGTCGCTTCTAAGCACCACGTGATGATCGAGTGTGATGGATTCTTACGTTCACATACAACGGGTGTAAGACAGATTTACACACGCGAAACACTTAGGGTTAACTTGACGAGCCTAACATGTACAGACATGGTCTCGGAACACAGAGACCGAAAGGTCGAGCATGAGTCGTATAGTAGATACGATCAACATGAAGATGTTCACCGATGATGACTAGTCCGTCTCACGTGATGATCGGACACGGCCTAGTTGACTCGGATCATGTAATCACTTAGATGACTAGAGGGATGTCTATCTGAGTGGGAGTTCATAAGATGAACTTAATTATCCTGAACATAGTCAAAAGACCTTTTGCAAATTATGTCATAAGCTCGCGCTTTGGTTCCACTGTTTAGATATGTTCCTAGAGAAAATATAGTTGAAAGTTGATAGTAGCGATTATGCGATCAGTAGAAAGCTTATGTCCTTAATGCACCGCTCAGTATGCTGAACCCCAAACGTCGTTTGTCGATGTTGCGAACATCGGACATACACATTTTGATAACTACGTGATAGTTCAGTTAAATGGTTTAAGTAGAGGCACCAAAGACGTTTTTCGAAACGTCGCGGAACATATGAGATGTTTCAAGGGCTGAAATTGGGATTTCAGGCTCGTGCCCACGTCAAGAGGTATAAGACCTCCAATGATTTTCTTAGCCTGCAAACTAAGGGAGAAAAGCTCAATCGTCGAGCTTGTGCTCAGATTGTCTGAGTACAACAAGCACTTGAATCGAGTGGGAGTTGATCTTCCAGATGAGATAGTGATGTTTCTCCAAAGTCATTGCCATCAAGCTGCTAGAGCTTCATGATGAACTATAACATATCAAGGATAGAGATGATGATCCTTGAGGTATTCGCGTTGTTTGACATCGTGAAAGTAGAAATCAAGAAGGAGCATCAATTGTTGATGGTTGGTGAAACCACTAGTTTCAAGAAGGGCAAGGGCAAGAAGGGATACTTCATGAAACGGCAAATCAGCTGCTGCTCTAGTGAAGAAACCCAAGGTTGAATCCCAAACCC
>NW_025234242.1:0-7259 GCF_018294505.1 Triticum aestivum | reverse complement strand
TAACCTTTTTAATCACAACAAAATTTTAAAACATCACGAATATTTTATTATATCCTAAAAATTTGTTTTTGAAATTTCAAACATTTTGTGAATAAGCAAAAGAAATTATAAAATCATGAATATTTTTTGAATCTACAAACATTTTATGATTTATTAAACATCTTATTTTTGTTTCAAAATTCTCAATTTTAAAAAAAATTAGAAATTTTGATTTCCTAAATTATTTAAAGTATAAAAAATGAAAAGGAAAGAAAAAATAAATTATATAAACAGACAGCCAGAACATGGGTTGGACGAAACAGGCGCGGTGCGTCTCCCAGCATGGAGAGCACACTATAGGAGGTTCCTACTGCATGGGCCGGCCACGGCGGGTATGCCCATGGGTGAATCATTTTTTTATCACTTATAGGTGACATTGGTGGGTAATATTTTGCAACTTTGAGAACAATTTCCATATCGTACCACAAGAAGCAGTAGCTCTTGTATTTTTAGGTATAGATTATATGTATGATAGGATGAAGTAATCCTATAGAGGCCGTATAATCCTCATGCATTCCTCTTTTTTTCGAAAAGAATCATATTCTCCGGCCTCTGCATTGAGCCATGCACACAATCATTTTTTAATTAATTCTACATCAAAGGCTTACAAAGTTACATCAATAAGTCTGAAGCCACATTTCTCGCAACTTCTCTTGCTACTTCTACCAAATATGACGAAGGAAGTGCACATGTTCGGGGGATCTTAAAAAAAATGCCCAACATCTAAATCCAGAGGCCTCAATCAACCTGCCCATCGACTGGTACCGCATGTGCGCGCTCCAGAGACCGCCGCAGCAGTCTTCTACCAATCCATTTTCAGAATAGGTATCGACGCATTGACTATGTCAGGCCTGTCATCGACGCTTTCACGAAGCTAGACAACCCCACCTCCCTACGCGCCTCCAACATCACGCACCCGTTACGGAGACCCTGTTGTGCCATGCCGCTGAGACTCCACATCTTCAATGCATCACTGCAACACCGCTGCGCCGGCGAAATCTTCCATTAGTCCCTCGGGCTGATGCACACCTCCAAGGATGACACCCCCAAAGGGGGAATGATATGTCCCAAATGTATATATTATTTATGATTTATTTCGTGCTATTATATTATAACTTTTAAATACTTTTTACAACATTTTGTATTATTTTTTTGACTATTTTATTAATCTAGTACCTAGTGTGAATTCCTGTTTTCTTGCATGTTTTTTGTTTGGCAGGAAATCAATATCTATTATGTTCAAAATATAGTCCCAATCTAGTGCCAAGGACACATGAAGCTTCGGCAAGGAACATGAGGAGCCATAGGGGGGGCACATCTGCAGGCGGTGCGCCCAAGACCTAGGTAGCGTCACTAGGGCGTGTGGGGCCCACCTGCACCGTCTTAAGCTTATTCCACCACCTTAAAATGCTACAAATACCGAAACCTTCCGCTATATTTTTAAAAGAATTTTCCACCGCCGAAAGTTTCTGTTTCGTGAAAATCCAATCTGGAGGCCTGTCCCGGAGTTCCGCCAGAGGGCAATCCATTGTCGGAGGCTTCTTCATCAAACTTTTTGCCTCCACGACTATGTGTGTGTAATTCCATTAGGACCTTAGGGTCCATAGTAGCTAGATGTTTCTCTCTCTCTTTTGAATTTTCAATACCATGTTCCCGTGAGCTGCCTCACGTGATCGGGATCTATTTGATGTAATCGGCGGTGTGTTTATCGGGATATGATGAATTGTCACTTTATAATCAGATTGTTCTTTGAAATCAATTGAATCTGTTGAGATTTTCTTGATGTATAACTAAATAACATTAGATGTTCTCCGCTCTATCAATCTTCTTTGGCCAAGTCCGATGGGTTTTTTCTTTAGAGAGAGAGAGAGAGTGGTGCTTTGCACTGAGTTCAATCTTGCAGTGCTCTAACACAGTGACAATAAAGGCAAAGATACGTATTGTATTGTTGCCACTAAGGATTAAACGACGGGGTCTCATCATATTGATTGATGTTTTTGTATCTACATTTGGTCATCTTGCTTATTGTGATACTTTTTTTCATGCAAACTTAATACCCGAGATGCATGCTGGATAACAGTTTTGGGATGGACTATTAGTAATATATGAAGTTGGATTAACGGTCTACTAACCACAGACATAATGCCTATATGAGATTATACCATGAACGATCATAGTCATTAATACTTCAATTTAATTGCTGCCCAACTATAATTTTGTTTACCATGTCATTTTCTTGTTTTTGAGCGAGATCCCAGTAGTTCTCCGTAGGTCTATTCTCCGCCACTGAATTCTTCTACACAACTGCTACTTCTACTTTTCCATGTTACATTGCTATCAACTATCCCCTTGTAGTTTAATCTTGTAACTAGCAAGACAAAGGGCTTGACAACCATCTTGTCGTGCTGGGATGAATGTGTTTTGTCTTTTTTGTGCAGGTGCATTTACTTTGTTAGCTTGTGGGACTCCTATTGGATTGATAACCTCAATTCATTAACTGAGAAAAATACTTGCCGTTAGGCTACTTCACCGGTACACTTGGGGGAGTCCAAACAATTACCATGGCAGCAAGCCAGGAACGACACATGGGCGCCACCATCATCCGATCGACCGATCAAGAGTTTTCCCCGGAGTGGGCGCTTCACCTTGATGCTTGAAGAAGGATATCGCGCCATAGCACCGCAATCACCGGCTCCGGCCACTGGCCGAAGACAAGATCTTCACCTGCATCTTTCCCATGAGACTCCAACCGACAACTGCGCACCAGCCAGATCACCTTCAAAGCCCCAGATTTGGCAGCCCAAATCCGGTGACCATCCACATCAGCACTGTCACCGCGGGAGCCTAACGCTCCAGCCACTATCGAAGTGCGCCACCACTACAGCCTGGAGGAGGGGCGCCAGCCCATGACAGATAAGCCGCTAGGAAGAATCCCATACGCGCTCGTCACCGTCTCTGAACCAAGCGGGAAGCATTGCTGAAGCCACCAGACTGCCGAAGCGGCTCCGCCTTGGACATGGGCATCTCCACGCCCTGCTGCCGAGGATGGTCAGAGCTTCACGAGCAGCCACCTACTGGTGCTGCCACCCCCGGATCTAGACTGAGTGTGGCCGCCGCCGCCGACCACGCCCAGCTGCACCACCTTCCTTCGGTCGTCGATCCCCACCATCATCACGCCGTACACAACCGCCGGGATCCGGCCGACGTGGATCCGAAAGGGAGCCACATCTCCACGGGTTGGGCTTTACCCGGCACCGACCACCGCGACGGAGGAGAGGGATAGGAGAAGGGTGGTTCCGGCGGCTAGTATTTGGGTCCTCTCGCGTCCCTCGTGCATTCTTCTGATACACTGCTCTGGAACTTACTTGAATACCTACAAAGTGCATACAGAATTGGTCATTATCCCTTTCAGACAAGTGCGTATTGAGATCTAAAAAGATGAACATAGAGTTTGAAGCCCCATATTCCATAATAGTTTGTCCGTTCCTTTGCAAAATTGATTAGAAAATGTGGAATTGGCAGATCCAAAAGTTACCTTAAAAAACTAAATGGAGCACAGTGCAACAGAAACTACAGTTTGGTTATAGGGCTCGTGCCGTATGCCTCAAATTTATTATGAAGTTGGTCTCTGCAGCCAAAATAACCGAAGTTCTGCTTCAGACGGTAAGTCGGTAATGTTGCCTGATTACGTTTTTTTTCAAAGGAGGATATACCTTGGACCTCTGCATCTCGATGATGTATGCTGCCATTTTATTAATTATTCACAGAGATCATACAAAGTAATACATTAGTAAGCATGAAGCCACCATCTAGGCAACACCTATTGTTACTCCTATCCCATTGATGAAGAGGTGCCGAATATCCGAGCCTAAAACCAAACGGATATCACACCAAACCCTAACATCTAAAGCGGATGACCCGGCCCAGCCACACACCGGAACAAGGTTCCATACCAGTCTGATGCACTCTCAGAGGTTGTTGCTGCCATCTTCCATCGGTCCATCTCCAGAGCAGTAACTGACCCATCGACCTTGCCTGGCCTGCCGTCGAAGCCACCACGACGCCAAACAACTCCACCATGCTGCATGTATCCGTCCACACGCGCCCGTCGCCGAACCCCCGCAGCGCCATGCCACCGGGATCCGTCTTCGGCCTTGCGGTGGATGAGACATCGCTCTTCCGCTTGCCCCGCCCAACCAACACTTGCTCCAAAACGATGCCCTCGGGAGGGATAAAGGCATCAAAGGTACCATCAACGTCCGATCCGGTAGATCCAGATCTAGAGTTTCCCCCGGAGCATCATGAGTGGCGTGCCACAACCTGCAACTACGATGCTTCGAGAAGAGAACGACGTCATAGACGCCGCCATCATCCACTGTGACGGAAGTCGGCGCTATTTTCATCGGAAGTCGCGTCACCAACCTCACAGCTGGCTGGAACCGAACAGAGCCTCGTCGTGAAGAAGAGGGCTGCCGTCGGCACGACGGCAGGTAGCCTCCGACCGCCCTTCACCGGTCCTTCTCGCGCCACTGGTCGGCTGAGGCCGTACCGAGATGGATCTAGACATGATACCAGATTCGCAGCCATCGGAGCCACCCATGCGCACGCAGCCGCCACACCGCCGACCATGAAGACTCCCATCACTGCCGCACAGCAGGGGCACCGCCCTGTCTGCCACCCCCGGCCACCCCGCATGAGACGCCGTCTCCATCCAACAGGGTCCGCAACGGCGACCACCCGCCCCGGATCTGTGGCGCAGGGCCCGCCGCCACCGCGGCCCGAGCAGGGGGAGGGACTCGCGGCTAGGGATCTGTAGCCCCTGGCGCCGCCTGATGGGAGGCGACGCCGAGGGAGGGGAGCGACGCGAGGGGAGTCATGCTACTGATCAATATGATGGGTGTAACGTCGAAGAAAAGATACAATGTAAACAGAAAAGAACAAGATGGGAAGAGATTAGCAGTTAAGAGGGGTGGGCGAGGCGAAGAACAGTAGAGCTCTTGGGACAATTCGGGGTTGTTTGCTGAGTCTAGGCAAAGTCAGCCGCTAACTTTGACTGGGAAGGGTAGGCCTCTCGGCTTCAGATAGACGATGCGAACTTAAAATTGTTCAGTACAGGAAAATATACTGACATGAACTCCGGGACATGCAGAAGTTTGTGAGTGCTAAAGACCACTGGTTACTCGTCCAACAGCCATATCGAAATTTCACATGAGCCTACAATTAGTTATCAGTGAGTGTAGATTGGTTAATGGCTATCACTTATCAATGAGCGAGTAGCGCAGCATTTCAGAGGTTGCCACGAGAGCTGCATCGAGGAGTGTGAACACCGTCAGCTTGCATATATACAAGTGAAGTGGCGTGTACATAAATCACAAAGTTATTGAGCTAGCAAAGCCATGTACGTCGCTGGCAAGCCACACAACTGAATTCTGCTTCTTGGCCGTCCTGGTTTATGCAGCTGGCACGCAAGTGAACGCACCAGCGGTGGTGGCGTCCAGGAGAGGCTTCACCTTGACCGCCGAGCTGCCATAAGTCGAGGAGGTCCAGCCGGCGTGGAAGATGATGGAAGAGGAATAACATCGGTAGTCGTAGCAAAACCAGCCTTTCACGAAGACCTCTGGTTCTCTTTTTGGGTTTTGAAGTGTATGTGAGTGGGGGCATGACAACAAATCGTGTATTAGCCATGCAAAGGTTGACGAGGGATCATAGCACTACTCTTGTTGGACCTCACACTCCTGTGCCTGTGGCACCTTTGTGCATCCTGATACCTTCCATGCCGAATTGTCGGACTAACGAGTACAAGGGAGAATGAATAAAACTACAAATAAAAGAATAATATCCTACTCATCTTGGTGATGTATCGACAACCCAACTGCCTCTTATATAGTATTTGACTGAACTGGGTGCATGCCTATATGCGGTTGTTGTGTATATATGCATATCCATCCTCAGAGTAAAGCGGTCATAGTATTTATCAATAGAGAGGTAGGAGAGAAACTAGTCTAAAAGGAGGATCCATGTGTAATGAATAGAACTAGAGTAGTTAAAGAGAGAAAATTGGTAGAATAAATGAGAGAAGTGCCCCTTTATGCTATGTTCGGTTAGCCCCACCTCCTCCCTCAAACCAGAACAGTAAAACCAGTGACACGGAACAACACCTGGAAAAACCAAAAACATTAACCCATCCGAACCGTAAACCAAAAAGGGGTTTACGCGTCCTAGTCCGAACCATTGTATCGATCAGAAGAAGAAATGCAAAGGAATTGAAAGGTAGAGTAAGAAGCATCGCCCAGCAAAGTGATTGAGGGAGTCTTCCCCAGCCCAATGGTCTTCTTTTTGTTTTTCACTCTCCTATTTTGATTTTGGAAGAGTTGTATGCAACTACTTAAAGGTTCAGTAAAGGAAGGCCCGGAACGGGCTGAGCTACTGCCTGAAATAGAAGAGGACGACTAGAGTAGAGGAGCCTAATTCCAATCCAAACAACTGACGAGGGAGTCTAATTATTTTTCCATTCTTGATTGTTTCAATTGCACTTTCTTCATTGGAGGGTTGCTTGGAAAGTGGGATAGTTACGGTGCTTGGAGTATACGGATTGAATTCTTCCTTTTTCTATATGTCTTTCTGGGCGGTGAGGCAAAAACAGTACTTGAACTATAACCGAGAACAATACACCCGAATAAACTGGGAGAATAAAAATAGTAAATCAGCACTATGCATTCAGGTGAACAGTAATCCAGAAGAAATACCTACAAAACTGAGACTCCTTCTCCCTCGGTGCATTCACCTACGCAAGAAGAACAGCCATGTTCTTGCCATCGTCTATGGCGCCCATCACTTATTTTTACTTACGAAAGGGGGAAAGTATGTCCTTATGAAAAAATATTAATTCCAGCTGGTTTACTTATTTTGTTAAATTGTTTAATGTTTATATTGTGTGCCTACATAGATCTTGGGGTAAAGATAGAATTCATGTCCTTCTTTTCGTTTTATTCTCACGTAATACATCTTGTTTTTGGCTTATTTCGGCAAAATACAGATGTAATCGGTCACATGTGCGCGTGCGCCGCGCCTCTTCGGTGCTAGTCACATATTAACGCTAGGTTAACTGATGAGGAAGCAATGCACCACTTGTGTTGGATCTGCCTGAATCCTCCGACTCGAACAGTTTTGCATCCTGTGGTACGTCCCATGCCGGAATTTTGAACTGGCGAGTACAAAGG
>NW_025234241.1:5042-7260 GCF_018294505.1 Triticum aestivum | reverse complement strand
TCCCTTCGGGGAAATGTCACGCTTTGAGTACCGGAGTCCTGTTAGCCCGCTACAGCCCGGTTTACCGGAGTCCTGCTAGCCCAGTGCTACAGCCCGGACCCACTTGCTGATGACCGACACGTTCGAAGCTGGGTCATGGATGCCTGTCCTTGTAAGTCTGTGCCACTTTGGGTTTACGACTAGTCATGTCAGCCCGGGCTCCTTATCATATGGATGCTAGCGACACTATCATATACGTGAGCCAAAAGGCGCAAACGGTCCCGGGAAAAGGTAAGACGACACCCGTGGGGATACCGTGCGTGAGGCCGCAAAGTGATATGAGGTGTTACCAGCTAGATCGATGTGACATCGAGTCGGGGTCCTGACAGCGTTGGTATCAGAGCCGGACTGCCTGTAGGTTCTCCAAGCCAAACTGGTCGATGTTGAGTCTAGAAATTCTTTAGCTATATGTAGGGGAATTGTTTGTGGGTTGGAACGTAAGGCTCTTTTTACTCCTTGTACCTTATGACTTTCTGATTTGAGTCAGTCCATTCTTCCACCGGGGGTTAAGGAATTAGTATCTATTCTCTCTATCAGGATCACATGTTACTAATCAGTAGTACCTTATAAGTTTGGTGGTTACAAGCCTAGTTCAGTTCTACTACCACATTATGTTGCCAGAATGGTTTCAGAACTTTGACATGATGATGTTGAGTGTGTACGAAATCCTTTGTCAAATGTCTCAAAATCCTTCTTGAGCATTTACAGCTGTTATGCTGCCGAAATTTTGCTAGAAATTCTAATGCCCTTGCATTATGATTGTGCTTTCAGATGGCCACTCGCGACCTCAATCAAGTGGTTCGCCTGACTCGATGCCTAGATGTACCCGGCCATACTGCTAAGTTGGTCAGGGTAATGACTGAGGCTGGATACCGCTGGTATCCTGAGTACACGGTCGAAGAGCAATTCCGGGACTTCAATCAAAGCCAGTATCTCTGCACTGTCAGGATATTTCCATCTTATCCTGGATCCACCGAGCCTCTTCACTATTCCTATGGACTCGGGGTTACTATTGAGATGGCTGTGCAGGACGCCGCCTACTCTATGATGACCATTATGCGAGTCAGATCTGGTTTATTTCGGGACTCTGATTTCCGGTATATGCCAGGATCACTTCCGGGAGCACAAGGATATCTCGAGGCTATCTATGCTGACTCCACTCAGGAGGATTCACGGACTCGCACCACTGCTGAGATGCTCGAGGATAAGGACCGTGAAAATCGGGCCTTGAGGTTAGAGCTCTTCAATACCCGTGCTGACCACTGGGCCACTTTGACTCGGTTCGCACCGGCGGTGCAAGCTGGATATTCAGATATGCGCGATCTCTATCCTGTGAGATCTGCTCTGCCAGACGTGATGGTTTGGCGTGATGTAGGAGGCATCACCCCACCTCGCGGTCCCCGCAGGCCACCGTTTGTTGGTCCAAGGCCTCATCCTAGCCCCTATGGTCCACAAGCTCCGCGAGACCGTCTGTTTCCGGATGAACATGTTGAGCTTCCAGGCTATGGAGGTGACTTCTACGAGGACTACTACGGATCGGTCTGAGTTAATGGTAGTATCACTAGTTCGCACTAGCTGTGTCGTCTATCGTCCTGCGTGACTCGTGGGATATGATCTAGTTTGTACTCTTTCCGGAGGTGTAGAAAAATAATGTATAGGAGCTTGGAATGCCTCCGATGAGATGTAATCCTCTTTTCACCGTATTAGTACTTTGTTTGGTCTTGTACTAAACCCTGTATGGTGTGTATGACGATGGAATAAAAGAAGCAGTTTCTGTATCTGCCATGTCATACGGATGATCATCTTGCATTCCGAGTTATTCCTTACATTATGTATCCTATGTCGGAATTTTATCATTCTGACTAAATCATTGTCTTGTTTACCTAGGATGGTCAACACGCGCGCTAACCCTGCTTCCCAAGAGCAGGCCGAAGGCAGTGAAGCCAGGGATGCAAATCTGCCTCATCCTCCTTCACTAGCCGAGGTTATGATGGAAGCTGAGAAAAACAAGCGGGAGACAAACCGTTTGTTGGAGCGTATTGAACAGAATACAGCACACCATCAGAGGGCTAACGTGGTGTCACTCAGTGATTTTATCAAATTGCATCCACCCACGTTCCACCACTCCGTCGAGCCTCTCGACGCTGATGACTGGCTTCGCAGTATCTCTCACAAGCTG
>NW_025234241.1:0-1632 GCF_018294505.1 Triticum aestivum | reverse complement strand
TTTTGAAAATGACCCAAATAAAAATTTCTCCAAAAGGGTCCAAGAAAATGCTCATGTTGCTCTCTGAAAATATTGGACAGAGATAAAAATCAAACCAATATTTTTAGTGGCTCATGGACATTTATTTTGGGCATTTGGAATTAATGCATAAATATTTGCATTGGAAATATATTAATTATATATATTAATATATGCCCAAATATTATGCCAATTATAAAAGAGCTCTGGAATAATATATATAGCTCCTGCAAAAATTGGCATAAGTTAAATAAATGATTTAATATATTATTTAAATCAAAACAAATGTCAGAAATTAAAAAAACAGAAAATTTATAACAGGAGGAGCTTACCTGGGCTCCTCCACTGTGCGGCCCAGCCAGCTGGCTGGCCCAGCCAGCAGCCGGCCCAGCCCACCTCCCTCCTCTGTCGTCTTCGTCCCGACAGAGGGAGGGGAGTGTGGCCGGCGCGCGCGCGCGCCACCGCGCCACGCCACCTGCTCGCCTGCTTGCCTGCCCTCCCCTCCTCGCTCGATGCCCTGGACGACGCCACGCCTCTCCCCCTGCTCTCTCTCACTCTCCCTCAGTTCCTCCCTCCTCTCCCTCGCTCTCTCTCCCACACGGCCGAACACCACCGTCGCCGCCGTTCGCCGTAGCAGCCATCTCCGGCCACCCCTCGCTCCCCCGACTAGCTCAGAAGCTCCGCCACAACCCCCTCTTCCTCCCCACCGCTCCACAGCTCCCCGGAAGCCCTGCATTGCCGCCACGTCGCCGTTCCCCTCTTCGGACTCCGACCATCGTCGCCGTCGAATTCGTCGTCTCCAACGCGTCCCCGAGCCCGCTTCGACGCCCACTGCAACCGCGGTGAGCTACGCCACCGTTTCCCCCTCTTCTCCCCCTCGTTCCCCCACCATAGCCTCCTCCCCACCACGGCCGAACCTCCGCGGTCGCCGAGCTCGCCGTCGACGCAGCTCCGGTGACCATTTGGTCACCCCGGCGAGTCCAATGAGTTCGCAAGACCCCGTAGAGCATCCCTAGCGCCTCGCTTCGCTCGACTTCGTGCTCCAACCCCGTTCCCGTGCACGACCGAACCCCGGCGGCCGCAGCCGAGCTCGCCGCCGTCGACTCCGGCCACCCTGACCCCAACGGACTCCGCCAAGAGCTGCGGGTTGTCCTCAGCTCCACTCCGGTGGTCTCCGCGGTCCATTTGGTGGCCGCAATGGCCAAAACCACTTCCGCCGCCGCGTCGGGCTCGCCGGCGACTAAACGCCGGCAGCCGACTTTGACTTTGACCACGGGTGGGCCCTGGTTGACTCCCCTGAGTCAATGACAGGTGGGGCCCAGCCCTGTTAATTAAACAGGATTAGTTTTAATTAGATTTTAATTAAAATAATCACCCTGACATGCGGGACCCACTGTCAGGTTTGACCCAGACCTGTTCCGTTGACCTGCTGACGTCACACTGACGTCAGGCTGACGCAGTAATTGATTTTCTGGATTTAAATTAAATCAGGAAATTCCAGAATATTATTTAAACTTCAAAAATTCATAACTTTTATTCTGTAACTCCAAATTGGACAAATTATATATGAAAAATGATCAGAAAAATCCAATCTATCCATCTGTACTATTTTCA